>NC_090271.1:328359859-328659859 GCF_040414725.1 Anabrus simplex
CAGATGTTTCATTCAGTGTCATTGTTTGATATGTGTGCACACAAGTTTTACCCCCACACCCCTCCCAAACCGATTCTTATGGTGCTGTCACCTACCGCGTCGAATACTATCGCTGTACCGCGTACGGTGAGCCATCTGGTGACGATTGGACAGTCGAGATTTTCTTCTGAAGACGTGAAGTAAAGTTCTCAGCGTAACGTGAAGTGTTTCAACTTGTTTTCTTGACACGGTATAAGTCCAAATGCCTATATCAAGTCTACAGGAATGATGTGGATTTTACCGCTTGAAGTATTCGGCACAGTCGCATCAGCCTGCCGACTTCGATGTTGAACGTGATGGACATTCTGTCGGGGGTCATATCTGACAGATCATACAGACCACGTTGGTCATCCTGTGGCATCCTGATGGTGCTATTTATCTCAGTATCATACCTGTTTATCTATGACAGTTTAATCTGGATGACGCCGACGTACATAGATTTTTACACACGTCGAGCCATGTTAACCATACAGCGATACTCTCCAAAATGATGTACTCATCCAACCTGTACTCCATGCTACTTGAACACCAGATATGCTGAATGTGAGGACAGTATAATTCGAGTTGTACGTGTGAACTTGTGTACAAATAAAGGCAAGGAATTTACAGGGAGTCACGACTGAAATATTACGTTTTATTACCCAAAAATAATATTCAAATTTTCAAATTTTAACCCTTAAAAATCCCCCACTTCTTCTTCTTTCAACTCCCGTTATCAGCTCTTCCCTAACGCTATTTTTAATGCTCTGATTAGCGGATTTAAAGGGAAGCAGTTCGGCGAATATAGAGCACTCCCCTTTGTATCACGCTGTCAGACAAAACTAGTTCGAAGATTTTATGGATTACTATTCTATTGATATAACTTAAAAATATTTACCTTATAGTACGCCTACGGTGTGCGGAAGAGGAAAAAGACATCTCATGGGTAATTTACAGTCCAGGGCAGTTGAAAATCAATATGGTTGTTAAAACGTTCAATTACATTTAACTACCTTAAAACTGTTTCAACTCTTTGAAACTCAGAAAATGTTGCTTGTAACAGAGTTCTTATCGGATTTCCCAGAAATTTTCGGAGAATGTTTAGATATGTAAAGGAATTAAATGTAGTTCTGTTTATTATAGTTGCATATCACCTTCACATTTTTTACTCCTGAAATAGCACGAAACTAGTTTTTTGCCTATTGAATGAATAAAATTGAATAAATTATATATCCAATACTTATTTATCTGACTTCAAAACCCGGAGTTGTTTTTAAATATATGAGTATTTTTGACAAGTCTGCAGAATTTTAGCCCAAGAACATGAAAAGCGTGACGCAAGGAGCATTTTTCATGCAACATATAAAAATAAATATTGTTTGTCAATAACCTTGCAACCAATTAACGAATCAACTCCAAGTTTTTTGTGGGTCTCTATCCTATTAATATGTGGTTGTGTTTTAAATTTATTTTTGATAAGTGGTAAACTGCAGAAGTTCAAAAATTCAGTCTTGACTCCCCTTAATACGAAAAAAATGAACAAAATAATTATAAGATGTAAATGAATGATTGCTAAATAATATATATATTACACTGTTGGGGAATTTTAGAATAATGTAAACCACCCGCCGGTTAGAAAAACGAAAAGTAACAACGCTTTATTGCAGAGCTAACACAGCAACACAACATTGCCTGTCCTACCACAGATAGAGTACCTCGCTTCCGATGCTGTGTTGCCAGATGCTCAAATTGAACAGCTAATTCTGATACAGCTTGCATTCGGGAAATAGTGGGTCCGGACCCCTGAAAATGGTTTTCCTATTTCACACCAGGCAAATGCTGCGGCTGTACCTTAATTAAGGCTATGATCGATATCGACTCCTTCATACTCCTAGCCCTTTCCTGTTCCGTCGTTGATATAAAACCTATGTGGGCCAGTATGACGTAAAGCAAATTGTAAAATAATAATAATAATAATAATAATAATAATAATAATAATAATAATAATAATAATAATAATAATAATGAAGACTTTAATAATCAAGAAGCGGCCTCTACCTAAAAGAAAAGTAAAACATTCTTCTTGGATTGGCTTTCGTTTTACATTTCTAAAAATACATTAGATTTCACTGGTTTTATATAAATTGCTGAAAATCTCTAGCTGGGGGTCATGAAACTAGAAGTAAACCTATGACACTGTACCCATATAATTACCTCTTTTATAAAGGCAATCGCATTGGTCTGTAAATCATTTATTTAAACATGAATTCATCTTAATTACCACATTAATTTAAAAGCGCTGAGGCAACTAACTACCGGATATTTGATCGGTTGGGAAATAACGTCATATTTACCATTCAAACCGCCTAATGAGTAATTCACTAAAATTTAATTATTTTAAATTCACACAGAAAAATTCTGAAAATAAATGAAGTTAATGCACTGTATGAACTTAAACAAATATGAACAGATTTTCTTGGGTTCAAAAATAGGTTCGAAGGCATCGTTATAGATCGAATGGTCAGATTTGAGCGAGATGAAGATCAGTCCAAAGAGGTTGATACTGAAAAGAAAAGCTACTATTAGTCTTGCTTCCGTGACTTGGGACATAAGTATAAAGTTAAGAACTGAGAAGTTATTGCTGCACGCGGAACATTCGCAAATATCCCTGTAAATATTTTCAAAAGATTTAGACTCACTGCTACTGTTCTACAAGAAATGTCAACTGCGATTTTCAGAGATTCACTGAACATAGTACTAAAATCATCCATATAACTTAAATCTTATTTGATCCATTTGCCGTCCTCCATGACCCCTGAAAATTTGTAACATACGTCCTGCATAGTGTTCTAAAACGAAACATGTACTTTTACGTGGCTGTTGATATCGTGATCACAACTATAGCATCTCCAGTTTCACGTGAAAACTCAACCTTGGAATATTGAGTTTTTAAAATTACAAATACATCATGGCATTTTCCTGAAAATATCGCATCGTAAACAGAAAATGTTCCCTACACACATCTGTCAGTTCATTTCAGTTTGTTGTAATTGCAAATCGTACAGGTACAGCCTAATATAATTTTAGTATTTAAGAATTTCAATGGGATAATTAATTCACTGTTTCCTGAAAGAGCAGAGAAGAAGGATATCTTGTCTGGTTCATTGCTGAATGGTTGCTGAATTCAGAGAGCTGCGGGTTCGACTTCAGACTGCGTCGTGTTATAAATTGCGTATGGTTAATTCCTCCTGTTCGGAAACTGAGATATTTCACTCTCTTAATACACTTCTCTTCAAAACTCACCCTGCTAAGAACCACAATAGAAAAACGAAATAGTGAACACATCCCCCTGCGAAGGATTAGATTCAGGAAGGGTAGCCAGACGTAAAACTGGGAGAAATCTACACCAAGTGCCAACTTTAGTACATAAGGAGAAATTTCAGAGATAAAAAGATTCAGAAAAGTTAACTTTGGTATAATGTCCATTTTTCTGCGTCATTGTTGTGAAGAGAAGTTCGACACCCAGGTGCATCCAAAAAAATTCGCGACAATTGAAGAGATGTTACCTTCTTCTTCTGAGCGAATAGGTCACTTAGGACCACTCGAATGAACATCTGTTGAGTTTCCTCCTTGCCCAATAGTTCTTCACTTTCATCGATTGTTGTAATTTCTTTTCCTCCGACCAAGTATGTCGTGATCGTTTCTTCTGGTGTTCCTCAAATCCCCTTCTGTGAACAATTTTCCATATTATATTCCTATTCTACAGGTTTGTCGATGCTAATTCAGTGAGCTCTTTCTCTAGTTATACCATTTTGATCTCGTAGGTTCGATTTGCAAAAAAAGTGTATTTGATAAGTAAGTATTTGCTTTCCTAATGGCTTAAAAATTTAATTCACTCTCATTGTATCAGTACGTTTAGATATTTTTAACGTATATATCCGAGTTGGTTTTAGGGTAATGCATTCCATTTTTAATCCTTGGCCACAAGATTTATCTCATGATTTTCCTTTTTATAATCTCTAATCGTTCCTTTTAAGGTTTTAAGATGTAAACTGACCGTTTCTGAAGCATAGAGAGCTTCAGGTTTAATCACTGTTAGGTAATGACGAATTGTACTGTTCCACGAGAAGCATTTTTGGTTGTGAACATCATTTGTGTGTTGAAAAGTAATTTCCAATTTCTGAAATGTTGAAGCAACTGATTTATTATCGTTGGCATTTTCAGTGATGCATTCACCTAAGTGCGTAATTGTCTATACTCGTTAAGTTCAGGCGGAGCACTTTTGACATTTGTCATATATTTAATTTTCCATATGAGATTTTAATTCCTACTTTTGCCGTTTGCTCTTCCAGTATAACAACATGAGCAGACTGGATGCGTGTTTTGGGCTTACATTCGGTAGGTGGAGTGTTTGATCTCCAGTCTCCATAATCGTCAGGCTTGAAGTTGGCTTTTCCATTACCTTCACACACCAGGAAAATGTTAGGAATGTACCTTAATTGAAGCAAGGGTAACTACCTTTCGAATCCTAGCCCTTCCTCAATCTTGCCTCACCGAAAACCGGAAAGTAAAACAAACAAAAAATTAAACGAGAAGCAGCTGATAGCATCATATATAAGCCCTTTAAATTATAATGACTTCACCTAAGTTAATTTATGCATACAGTACCTGTGGTGCTGTGTGTATTCTTAGTATTGGAGACAGGATATCGACAATCAATCAATCAATCAATCAATCAATCAATCAATCAATCAATCAATCAATCAATCAATCAATCAATCAATCAATCAATCAATGATCTGCATTTAGTGCGGTCGTCTAGGTGGCAGATTCTCCATCAGTTATTTATCTCATATTTACAGTTATTTATAATTGTATACTACCTTTCAATTAAATATTTTCAACGCACTTGGAAATTTATGGAACAATTCACTTGATAACTTATTCCAAGCCTTCGTGCCTCAGACGGCAGTGCGTCGGCCTCTCACTGCCGGATAACGTGGTTCAAATCCCGGTCACTCCATGGGAGATTTGTGCTGGACAAAGCGGAGGCGGTACAGTTTTTTTCGGCGGGTACTTCGGTTTTTCCTGTCACCTTCCATTCCAGCAACACTCTCCAATCTCATTTCATAGCATCTATCAGTCATTAATAAATCACTTCGGGAGTGGCGAACCATCTTACTAACAGCCTGTACATGCATCATTCATTACATCCCTGACACGTTCAATGACTGGAAAACAGGTTGTAGGTTTTCATTTTTAAATTTATTCCACTCGCTTTCTCCTCCTTTCATAAGTGAGCATTTGCCTCAGTCTGTCCTCTTGTATACCAATGTTGTCTTCACATTATGATCTTTGCTTCTGTACTCTTGAATTCCAACATTAACTTCATATTATGATCTTTCCTTCTGTCCTACTGAATTCCAAATTTAGCTTCACATTATGATCTTTCCTTCTGTATTCTTGTATTCCATCATTATCATCATATTATGATCTACCCTTCTGTCCTCTTGAATTCCAACTTTAGCTTCTTATTATGATCTTTCCTTCTGTCCTCTTGAATTCCAACTTTATCTTCACATTATGATCTTTCCTTCTGTATTCTCGATTTTAAACATTACCTTCATATTGTGATATTTTCGTCTGTCCTATTGAATTCCAACTTTATGTTCATAATGTGATCTTTCTTTCTGTCCTCTTGAATTCCAACTTTATCTTGACTTTATGATCTTTCCTTCTGCATTCTTGAATTCCAACTTTATCTTCACATTATGATATTTCGTTCTGTATTCTTGAATTCCAATATTTTCTTCATATTACGATCTTTCCTTCTGCCCTCTTGAATTCCAAATTTATCTCCACATTATGATCTTTCCTTCTCTCCTCTTGAATTCCAACTATATCTTCACATTATGATCTTTCCTTCTGTCCTATTGAATTCAAACATTATGTTCATAATGTGATCTTTCCTTCTGTAATCTTGAATTCCAACTTTATCTTGATATTATGATCGTTTCTTCTGCATTCTTGAATTCCAACTTTATCTTCACATTATGTTCTTTCCTTTTGTATTCTTGAATTCCAAAATTATCTTCATATTATGATCTTTCCTCCTGTCCTCATGAAATACAAACTTATCTTCACATTATGATCTTTCCTCCTGTCATCTTGAATTCCAACTTTATCTTCACATTATGATCTTTCTCTCTGTCCTATTGAATTCCAACTTTATATTCATAATGTGATCTTTTCTTCTGTACTCTTGAATTCCAACTTTATCTTGACATTATGATCTTTCAATCTGTATTCTTGAATTCCAACTTTATCTTCATATTATGATCTTTATACCTGTCCTATTGAATTCCAAATTTATCTTCAAATTATGATTTTTCCTTCCGCCCTCTTGAATTCCAACTTTATCTTCACATTATGAACTTTAATTCTGTATTCGCGAATTCCAACATTATCTTCATATTATGATCTTTCCTCCAGTCCTAATGAATTCCAACTTTATCTTCACATTATGATCTTTCCTTCTGTATTCTTGAATTCCAATATTATATTCACATTATGTTATTTCCTTTTGTATTCTTGAATTCCAACTTTATTCTCATATTATGATCTTTCCTCCTGTGCTATTGAATTACAACTTTATTTTCATATTATGATCAATCCTTCTACCCTATTGAATTCCTCATTTATCTTCACATTATGATCTTTCCTTCTGTATTCTTGTATTCCAACATTATCTTCATATTATGATCTTTCCTTCTCTCCTCTTGAATTTCAAATTTATCTTCACATTATGATCTTTCCTTCTGTATTCTTGAATTCCAATATTATCTTCACATTATGATATTTCCTTCTATATTCTTGAATTCCAATATTATCTTCATATTATGATCTTTCCTTCTGTCCTCCTGAATTCCAAATTCATCTTCACACTATGATCTTTCCTTCTGTCCTCTTGAATTCCAACTATATCTTCACATTATGATTTTTCCTTCTGTCCTATTGAATTCCAGCTTTGTGTTCATAATGTGATCTTTCCTTCTGTACTCTTGAATTCCAACTTTACCTTGAGATTATGATCGTTTCTTCTGCATTCTTGAATTCCAACTTTATCTTCACATTATGTTCTTTCCTTCTGTATTCTCGAATTCCAACTTTATCTTCATATTACGATCCTTCCTCCTGTCCTATTGAATTCCTACTTTTTCTCCATATTATGATTTTCCTTCTGCCATATTGAATTCCAAATTTATCTTCACATTATGATCTTTCATTCTGTATTCCTGTATTCCAACATTATCTTCATATTATGATCTTTCCTTCTGTCCTCTTGAATTCCAAATTTAGCTTCACATTATGATCTTTCCTTCTGTATTCTTGAATTCCAACATTATCTTCATATTGTTATCTTTCCTTCTGTCCTCTGGAATTCCAAATTTATCTTCACATTATGATCTTTCGTTCTGTCCTCTTGAATTCAACTTTATCTTCACATTATGATCTTTCCTTCTGTATTCTCGAATTCCAACATTATCTTCATATTATGATCCTTCCTCCTGTCCTATTGAATTTCAACATTATCTTCATATTATGATTTTTCATTCTGCCCTATTGAATTCCAAATTTATCTTCATATTATGATCTTTCCTTCCGTATACTTGAATTCCAATATTATATTCATATTATGATCTTTCCTTCCGTCCTCTTGAATTCCAAATTTATCTTCACATTATGATCTTTCCTTCTGTCCTCTTGAATTCCAACTTTATCTTCACATTATGATCTTTCAATCTGTCCCATTTATTTCCAACTTTATGTTCATAATGTAATCTTTCCTTCTGTTCTCTTGAATTCCAACTTTGTCTTGACATAATGATCGTTTCTTCTGCATTCTTGAATTCCAACTTTACCTTTACATTATGTTATTTCCTTCTGTATTCTTGAATTCCAATATTATCTTCATATCATGATCTTTCTTCCTGTCCTATCGAATTCCAACTTTATCTTCACATTATGATCCTTCCTTCTGTATTCTTGAATTTCAATATTATCTGCATATTATGCTCTTTCCTTCTGTCTTCTTGAATTCCAAGTTTATCTCCACATTATGATTTTTCCTTCCGTCCTCTTGAATTCCAACTTTATCTTCACATTATGAACTTTAATTCTGTATTCGCGAATTCCAACATTATCTTCATATTATGATCTTTCCTCCAGTCCTAATGAATTCCAACTTTATCTTCACATTATGATCTTTCCTTCTGTATTCTTGAATTCCAATATTACCTTCACATTATGTTATTTCCTTTTGTATTCTTGAATTCCAACTTTATTCCCATATTATGATCTTTCCTCCTGTGCTATTGAATTACAACTTTATCTTCATATTATGATCAATCCTTCTACCCTATTGAATTGATAATTTATCTTCACATTATGATCTGTCCTTCTGTATTCTTGTATTCCAACATTATCTTCATATTATGATCTTTCCTTCTCTCCTCTTGAATTTCAAATTTATCTTCACATTATGATCTTTCCTTCTGTATTCTTGAATTCCAATATTATCTTCACATTATGATATTTCCTTCTATATTCTTGAATTCCAATATTATCTTCATATTATGATCTTTCTTCTTGTCCTATTGAATTCCAACTTTATCTTCAAATTATGATCTTTCCTTCTGTATTCTTGAATTCCAACATTATCTTCATATTGTGATCTTTCCTCCTGTCCTATTGAATTCCAACTTTATCTTCATATTATGATCTTTCCTTCTGTCTTCTTGAATTCCAATATTATCTGCATATTACGCTCTTTCCTTCTGTCTTCTTGAATTCCAAATTTATCTTCACATTATGATCTTTCCTTCTGTCCTATTGAATACCAACTTTGTGTTCATAATGTGATCTTTCCTTCTGTACTCTTGAATTCCAACTTTACCTTGATATTATGATCGTTTCTTCTGCATTCTTGAATTCCAACTTTATCTTCACATTATGTTCTTTCCTTCAGTATTCTTCAATTCCAACTTTATCTTCATATTTTTATATTTCCTCCTGTCCTATTGAATTCCAACTTTATCTTCATTGATTTTTCCTTCTGCCCTATTGAATTCCAAATTTATCTTCACATTATGATCTTTCCTTCTGTATTCTTGTATTCCAACATTATCTTCATATTATGATCTTTCCTTCTGTCCTCTTGAATTCCAAATTTATCTTTGCATTATGATCTTTCCTTCTGTATTCTTGAATTCTAACATTATCTTCATATTGTGATCTTTCCTTCTGTCCTCTTGAATTCCAAATTTATCTTCACATTATGTTCTTTCCTTCTGTATTCTTGAATTCCAACTTTATCTTCATATTTTTATCTTTCCTCCTGTCCTATTGAATTCCAACTTTATCTTCATTGATTTTTCCTTCTGCCCTATTGAATTCCAAATTTATCTTCACATTATGATCTTTCCTTCTGTATTCTCGAATTCAAACATTATCTTCATATTGTGATCTTTCCTCCTGTCCTATTGAATTACAACTTTATCTTCATATTATGATCTTTCCTTCTGCCCGATTGAATTCTAAATTTATCCTCACATTATGATCTTTCCTTCTGTATTCTTGTATTCCAACATTATCTTCATATTATGATCTTTCCTTCTCTCCTCTTGAATTTCAAATTTATCTTCACATTATGATCTTTCCTTCTTTATTCTTGAATTCCAACATTATCTTCACATTATGATTTTTCCTTCTGTATTCTTGAATTCCAATATTATCTTCATATTATGATGTTTCCTTCTGTCCTCTTGAATTCCAAATTTATCTTCACGCTATTATCTTTCCTTCTGTCCTCTTGAATTCCAACTATATCTTCAGATTATGACCTTTCCTTCTGTCCTATTTAATTCCAACTTTGTGTTCATAATGTGATCTTTCCTTCTGTATTTTTGAATTCCAACTTTACCTTGAGATTATGATCGTTTCATCTGCATTCTTGAATTCCAACTTTATCTTCACATTATGTTCTTTCCTTCTGTATTCTCGAATTCCATCTTTATCTTCATATTATGATCTTTCCTCCTGTACTATTGAATTCCAACTTTATCTCTATATTATGATTTTTCATCCTGCCCTATTGAATTCCAAATTTATCTTCGCATTATGATTTTCCTTCTGTATTCTTGTATTCCAACATTAGCTTCATATTATGATCTTTCCTTCTGTCCTCTTGAATTCCTAATTATGCTTCACATTATGATCTTTCCTTCTGTATTCTTGAATTCCAATATTATCTTCATATTATGATCTTTCCTTCTGTCCTCTTGAATTCCAAATTTAGCTTCACATTATGATCTTTCCTTCTGTATTCTTGAATTCCAACATTATCTTCATATTGTGATCTTTCCTTCTGTCCTCTGGAATTCAACTTTATCTTCACATTACGATCTTTCCTTCTGTATTCTCGAATTCCAACATTATCTTCATATTACGATCTTTCCTCCTGTCCTATTGAATTTCAACATTATCTTCATATTATGATTTTTCATTCTACCCTATTGAATTCCAAATTTATCTTCATATTATGATCTTTCCTTCCGTATTCTTGAATTCCAATATTATCTTCATATTATGATCTTTCCTTCTGTCCTCTTGAATTCCAACTTTATCTTGACATTATGATCGTTTCTTTTGCATTCTTGAATTCCAACTTTACCTTTACATTATGTTCTTTCCTTCTGTATTCTTGAATTCCAATATTATCTTCATATTATGATCTTTCCTCCTGTCCTATTGAATTTCAACTTTATCTTCATATTATGATTTTTCATTCTGCCCTATTGAATTCCAAATTTACCTTCATATTATGATCATTCCTTCCGTATTCTTGAATTCCAATATTATCTTCATATTATGATCTTTCCTTCTGTCCTCTAGAATTCCAAATTTATCTTCACATTATGATCTTTCCTTCTGTCTTCTTGAATTTCAACTTTATCTTCACATTATGATCTTTCATTCTGTCCCATTTATTTCCAACTTTATGTTCATAATGTGATCTTTCCTTCTGTACTCTTGAATTCCAACTTTATCTTCACAATATGATCTTTCCTTCTGTATTCTAGAATTCCAACATTATCTTCATATTATGATCTTTTCTCCTGTCCTATTGAATTCCAACTTTATCTTCATATTATGATCTTTCCTTCTGCCCTATTGAATTCCAAATTTATCTTCACATTATGATCGTTTCTTCTGCATTCTTGAATTCCAAATTTATCTTCACATTATGATCTTTCCTTCTGTATTCTTGTATTCCAACATTATCTTCATATTATGATCTTTCCTTCTGTCCTCTTGAATTCCAAATTTATCTTTGCATTATGATCTTTCCTTCTGTATTCTTGAATTCTAACATTATCTTCATATTGTGATCTTTCCTTCTGTCCTCTTGAATTCCAAATTTATCTTCACATTATGATCTTTCCTTCTGTCCTCTTGAATTCCAACTTTATCTTCACATTATGATCTTTCCTTCTGTCCTATTGAATTCCAACTTTGTGTTCATAATGTGATCTTTCCTCCTGTACGCTTGAATTCCAACTTTGATGCTTGTTGTTTAAAGGGGCCTAACATCGAAGGTCATCGGCCCAATTCCAACTTTATCTTGACATTTTGATCGTTCCTTCTGCATTCTTGAATTCCATCTTTATCTTCACATTATGTTCTTTCCTTTTGTATTCTTGAATTCCAACGTTATTCTCATATTATGATCTTTCCTCCTGTCCTATAGAATTACAACTTTATCTTCATATTATTATTTTTCCTTCTGCCCTATTGAATTCCAAATTTACGTTCACATTATGATCTTTCCTTCTGTATACTTGTATTCCAACATTATCTTCATATTATGATCTTTCCTTCTCTCCTCTTGAATTTCAAATTTATCTTCAAATTATGATCTTTCCTTCTGTATTCTTGAATTCCAACATTACCTTCATGTTGTGATCTTTCCTTCTGTCCTCTTGAATTCCAAATTTATCTTCATATTATGATCTTTCCATCTGTCCTCTTGAATTCCAACTTTACCTTCACAATATGATCTTTCCTTCTGTATTCTAGAATTCCAACATTATCTTCATATTATGATCTTTCCTCCTGTTCTATTGAATTCCAACTTTATCTTCATATTATGATCTTTCCTTCTGCCCTATTGAATTCCAAATTTATCTTCACATTATGATCGTTTCTTCTCCATTCTTGAATTCCAACCTTATCTTCCAATTATGATCTTTCCTTCTGTATTCTCGAATTCAAACATTATCTTCATATTGTGATCTTTCCTCCTGTCCTATTGAATTCCAACTTTATCTTCATATTATGATCATTCCTTCTGTCTTCTTGAATTCCAATATTATTTGCATATTACGCTCTTTCCTTCTGTATTCTTGAATTCCAAATTTATCTTCACATTATGATCTTTCCTTCTGTCCTATTGAATACCAACTTTGTGTTCATAATGTGATCTTTCCTTCTGTCCTCTTGAATT
Organism: Anabrus simplex; assembly: GCF_040414725.1. NCBI lineage: Eukaryota > Metazoa > Arthropoda > Insecta > Orthoptera > Tettigoniidae > Anabrus > Anabrus simplex. The sequence continues at coordinate 328,372,443 of NC_090271.1, forward strand.
CCAAATTTATCTTCATATTATGATCTTTCCATCTGTCCTCTTGAATTCCAACTTTACCTTCACAATATGATCTTTCCTTCTGTATTCTAGAATTCCAACATTATCTTCATATTATGATCTTTCCTCCTGTTCTATTGAATTCCAACTTTATCTTCATATTATGATCTTTCCTTCTGCCCTATTGAATTCCAAATTTATCTTCACATTATGATCGTTTCTTCTCCATTCTTGAATTCCAACCTTATCTTCCAATTATGATCTTTCCTTCTGTATTCTCGAATTCAAACATTATCTTCATATTGTGATCTTTCCTCCTGTCCTATTGAATTCCAACTTTATCTTCATATTATGATCATTCCTTCTGTCTTCTTGAATTCCAATATTATCTGCATATTACGCTCTTTCCTTCTGTATTCTTGAATTCCAAATTTATCTTCACATTATGATCTTTCCTTCTGTCCTATTGAATACCAACTTTGTGTTCATAATGTGATCTTTCCTTCTGTACTCTTGAATTCCAACTTTACCTTGACATTATGATCGTTTCTTCTGCATTCTTGAATTCCAACTTTATCTTCACATTATGTTCTTTCCTTCAGTATTCTTGAATTCCAACTTTATCTTCATATTTTTATCTTTCCTCCTGTCCTATTGAATTCCAACTTTATCTTCATTGATTTTTCCTTCTGCCCTATTGAATTCCAAATTTATCTTCACATTATGATCTTTCCTTCTGTATTCTTGTATTCCAACATTATCTTCATATTATGATCTTTCCTTCTGTCCTCTTGAATTCCAAATTTATCTTTGCATTATGATCTTTCCTTCTGTATTCTTGAATTCTAACATTATCTTCATATTGTGATCTTTCCTTCTGTCCTCTTGAATTCCAAATTTATCTTCACATTATGTTCTTTCCTTCTGTATTCTTGAATTTCAACTTTATCTTCATATTTTTATCTTTCCTCCTGTCCTATTGAAATCCAACTTTATCTTCATTGATTTTTCCTTCTGCCCTATTGAATTCCAAATTTATCTTCACATTATGATCTTTCCTTCTGTATTCTCGAATTCAAACATTATCTTCATATTGTGATCTTTCCTCCTGTCCTATTGAATTACAACTTTATCTTCATATTATGATCTTTCCTTCTGCCCGATTGAATTCTAAATTTATCCTCACATTATGATCTTTCCTTCTGTATTCTTGTATTCCAACATTATCTTCATATTATGATCTCTCCTTCTCTCCTCTTGAATTAAAAATTTATCTTCACATTATGATCTTTCCTTCTTTATTCTTGAATACCAACATTATCTTCACATTATGATTTTTCCTTCTGTATTCTTCAATTCCAATATTATCTTCATATTATGATGTTTCCTTCTGTCCTCTTGAATTCCAAATTTATCTTCACGCTATTATCTTTCCTTCTGTCCTCTTGAATTTCAACTATATCTTCACATTATGACCTTTCCTTCTGTCCTATTGAATTCCAACTTTGTGTTCATAATGTGATCTTTCCTTCTGTATTTTTGAATTCCAACTTTACCTTGAGATTATGATCGTTTCATCTGCATTCTTGAATTCCAACTTTATCTTCACATTATGTTCTTTCCTTCTGTATTCTCGAATTCCAACTTTATCTTCATATTATGATCTTTCCTCCTGTCCTATTGAATTCCAACTTTATCTCTATATTATGATTTTTCCTTCTGCCCTATTGAATTCCAAATTTATCTTCGCATTATGATTTTCCTTCTGTATTCTTGTATTCCAACATTATCTTCATATTATGATCTTTCCTTCTGTCCTCTTGAATTCCTAATTTAGCTTCACATTAGGATCTTTCCTTCTGTATTCTTGAATTCCAATATTATCTTCATATTATGATCTTTCCTTCTGTCCTCTTGAATTCCAAATTTAGCTTCACATTATGATCTTTCCTTCTGTATTCTTGAATTCCAACATTATCTTCATATTGTGATCTTTCCTTCTGTCCTCTGGAATTCAACTTTATCATCACATTACGATCTTTCCTTCTGTATTCTCGAATTCCAACATTATCTTCATATTATGATCTTTCCTCCTGTCCTATTGAATTTCAACATTATCTTCATATGATGATTTTTCATTCTGCCCTATTGAATTCCAAATTTATCTTCATATTATGATCTTTCCTTCCGTATTCTTGAATTCCAATATTATCTTCATATTATGATCTTTCCTTCTGTCCTCTTGAATTCCAAATTTATCTTCACATTATGATCTTTCCTTCTGTCCTCTTGAATTTCAACTTTATCTTCACATTATGATCTTCATACTGTCCCATTTATTTCCAACTTTATGTTCATAATGTGATCTTTCCTTCTGTACTCTTGAATTCCAACTTTATCTTGACATTATGATCGTTTCTTTTGCATTCTTGAATTCCAACTTTACCTTTACATTATGTTCTTTCCTTCTGTATTCTTGAATTCCAATATTATCTTCATATTATGATCTTTCCTCCTGTCCTATTGAATTTCAACTTTATCTTCATATTATGATTTTTCATTCTGCCCTATTGAATTCCAAATTTACCTTCATATTATGATCTTTCCTTCCGTATTCTTGAATTCCAATATTATCTTCATATTATGATCTTTCCTTCTGTCCTCTTGAATTCCAACTTTATCTTGACATTATGATCGTTTCTTTTGCATTCTTGAATTCCAACTTTACCTTTACATTATGTTCTTTCCTTCTGTATTCTTGAATTCCAATATTATCTTCATATTATGATCTTTCCTCCTGTCCTATTGAATTTCAACTTTATCTTCACATTATGATCTTTCATTCTGCCCCATTTATTTCCAACTTTATGTTCATATTGTGATCTTTCCTTCTGTACTCTTGAATTCCAACTTTATCTTGACATTATGATCGTTTCGTCTGCATTCCTGAATTCCAAATTTACCTTTACATTATGTTCTTTCCTTCTGTATTCTTGAATTCCAATATTATCTTCATATTATAATCTTTCTTCTTGTCCTATTGAATTCCAACTTTATCTTCACATTATGATCTTTCCTTCTGTATTCTTGAATTCCAATATTATCTGCATATTATGCTCTTTCTTTCTGTCTTCTTGAATTCCATATTTATCTTCACATTATGATCTTTCCTTCTGTCCTCTTGAATTCCAACTTTATCTTCACATTATGATCTTTCCTTCTGTCCTATTGAATTCCAACTTTGTGTTCATAATGTGATCTTTCCTCCTGTACGCTTGAATTCCAACTTTGATGCTTGTTGTTTAAAGGGGCCTAACATCGAAGGTCATCGGCCCAATTCCAACTTTATCTTGACATTATGATCGTTTCTTCTGCATTCTTGAATTCCAACTTTATCTTCACATTATGTTCTTTCCTTTTGTATTCTTGATTTCCAACGTTATTCTCATATTATGATCTTTCCTCCTGCCCTATTGAATTACAACTTTATCTTCATATTATTATCTTTCCTTCTGCCCTATTGAATTCCAAATTTATCTTCACATTATAATCTTTCCTTCTGTATACTTGTATTCCAACATTATCTTCATATTATGATCATTCCTTCTCTCCTCTTGAATTTCAAATTTATCTTCAAATTATGTTCTTTCCTTCTGTATTCCTGAATTCCAACATTACCTTCATATTGTGATCTTTCCTTTTGTCCTCTTGAATTCCAAATTTATCTTCATATTATGATCTTTCCTTCTGTCCTCTTGAATTCCAACTTTATCTTCACAATATGATCTTTCCTTCTGTATTCTAGAATTCCAACATTATCTTCATATTATGATCTTTTCTCCTGTCCTATTGAATTCCAACTTTATCTTCATATTATGATCTTTCCTTCTGCCCTATTGAATTCCAAATTTATCTTCACATTATGATCGTTTCTTCTGCATTCTTGAATTCCAACTTTATCTTCCAATTATGATCTTTCCTTCTGTATTCTCGAATTCAAACATTATCTTCATATTGTGATCTTTCCTCCTGTCCTATTGAATTCCAACTTTATCTTCATATTATGATCTTTCCTTCTGTCTTCTTGAATTCCAATATTATCTGCATATTACGCTCTTTCCTTCTGTGTTCTTGAATTCCAAATTTATCTTCACATTATGATCGTTCCTTCTGTCCTCTTGAATTCCAACTTTATCTTCACATTATGATCTTTCCCTCTGTCCTATTGAATACCAACTTTGTGTTCATAATGTGATCTTTCCTTCTGTACTCTTGAATTCCAACTTTACCTTGACATTATGATCGTTTCTTCTGCATTCTTGAATTCCAACTTTATCTTCACATTATGATCTTTCCTTCTGTATTCTCGAATTCAAACATTATCTTCATATTGTGATCTTTCCTCCTGTCCTATTGAATTCCAACTTTATCTTCATATTATGATCTTTCCTCCTGTCCTATTGAATTCCAACTTTATCTTCATTGATTTTTCCTTCTGCCCTATTGAATTCCAAATTTATCTTCGCATTATGATTTTCCTTCTGTATTCTTGTATTCCAACATTATCTTCATATTATGATCTTTCCTTCTGTCCTCTTGAATTCCAAATTTATCTTTGCATTATGATCTTTCCTTCTGTATTCTTGAATTCTAACATTATCTTCATATTGTGATCTTTCCTTCTGTCCTCTTGAATTCCAAATTTATCTTCACATTATGATCTTTCCTTCTGTCCTCTTGAATTCCAACTTTATCTTCACATTATGATCTTTCCTTCTGTCCTATTGAATTCCAACTTTGTGTTCATAATGTGATCTTTCCTCCTGTACGCTTGAATTCCAACTTTGATGCTTGTTGTTTAAAGGGGCCTAACATCGAAGGTCATCGGCCCAATTCCAACTTTATCTTGACATTATGATCGTTCCTTCTGCATTCTTGAATTCCAACTTTATCTTCACATTATGTTCTTTCCTTTTGTATTCTTGAATTCCAACGTTATTCTCATATTATGATCTTTCCTCCTGTCCTATAGAATTACAACTTTATCTTCATATTATTATTTTTCCTTCTGCCCCATTGAATTCCAAATTTACCTTCACATTATGATCTTTCCTTCTGTATACTTGTATTCCAACATTATCTTCATATTATGATCTTTCCTTCTCTCCTCTTGAATTTCAAATTCATCTTCAAATTATGATCTTTCCTTCTGTATTCTTGAATTCCAACATTACCTTCATATTGTGATCTTTCCTTCTGTCCTCTTGAATTCCAAATTTATCTTCATATTATGATCTTTCCTTCTGTCTTCTTGAATTCCAATATTATCTGCATATTACGCTCTTTCCTTCTGTCTTCTTGAATTCCGAATTTATCTTCACATTATGATCTTTCCTTCTGTCCTATTGAATACCAACTTTGTGTTCATAATGAGATCTTTCCTTCTGTACTCTTGAATTCCAACTTTACCTTGACATTATGATCGTTTCTTCTGCATTCTTGAATTCCAACTTTATCTTCACATTATGTTCTTTCCTTCAGTATTCTTGAATTCCAACTTTATCTTCATATTTTTATCTTTCCTCCTGTCCTATTGAATTCCAACTTTATCTTCATTGATTTTTCCTTCTGCCCTATTGAATTCCAAATTTATCTTCACATTATGATCTTTCCTTCTGTATTCTTGTATTCCAACATTATCTTCATATTATGATCTTTCCTTCTGTCCTCTTGAATTCCAAATTTATCTTTGCATTATGATCTTTCCTTCTGTATTCTTGAATTCTAACATTATCTTCATATTGTGATATTTCCTTCTGTCCTCTTGAATTCCAAATTTATCTTCACATTATGTTCTTTCCTTCTGTATTCTTGAATTTCAACTTTATCTTCATATTTTTATCTTTCCTCCTGTCCTATTGAATTCCAACTTTATCTTCATTGATTTTTCCTTCTGCCCTATTGAATTCCAAATTTATCTTCACATTATGATCTTTCCTTCTGTATTCTCGAATTCAAACATTATCTTCATATTGTGATCTTTCCTCCTGTCCTATTGAATTACAACTTTATCTTCATATTATGATCTTTCCTTCTGCCCGATTGAATTCTAAATTTATCCTCACATTATGATCTTTCCTTCTGTATTCTTGTATTCCAACATTATCTTCATATTATGATCTTTCCTTCTCTCCTCTTGAATTTCAAATTTATCTTCACATTATGATCTTTCCTTCTTTATTCTTGAATTCCAACATTATCTTCACATTATGATTTTTCCTTCTGTATTCTTGAATTCCAATATTATCTTCATATTATGATGTTTCCTTCTGTCCTCTTGAATTCCAAATTTATCTTCACGCTATTATCCTTCCTTCTGTCCTCTTGAATTCCAACTATATCTTCACATTATGACCTTTCCTTCTGTCCTATTGAATTCCAACTTTGTGTTCATAATGTGATCTTTCCTTCTGTATTTTTGAATTCCAACTTTACCTTGAGATTATGATCGTTTCATCTGCATTCTTGAATTCCAACTTTATCTTCACATTATGTTCTTTCCTTCTGTATTCTCGAATTCCAACTTTATCTTCATATTATGATCTTTCCTCCTGTCCTATTGAATTCCAACTTTATCTCTATATTATGATTTTTCCTTCTGCCCTATTGAATTCCAAATTTATCTTCGCATTATGATTTTCCTTCTGTATTCTTGTATTCCAACATTATCTTCATATTATGATCTTTCCTTCTGTCCTCTTGAATTCCTAATTTAGCTTCACATTATGATCTTTCCTTCTGTATTCTTGAATTCCAATATTATCTTCATATTATGATCTTTCCTTCTGTAATCTTGAATTCCTAATTTAGCTTCACATTATGATCTTTCCTTCTGTATTCTTGAATTCCAACATTATCTTCATATTGTGATCTTTCCTTCTGTCCTCTGGAATTCAACTTTATCTTCACATTACGATCTTTCCTTCTGTATTCTCGAATTCCAACATTATCTTCATATTATGATCTTTCCTCCTGTCCTATTGAATTTCAACATTATCTTCATATTATGATTTTTCATTCTGCCCTATTGAATTCCAAATTTATCTTCATATTATGATCTTTCCTTCCGTATTCTTGAATTCCAATATTATCTTCATATTATGATCTTTCCTTCTGTCCTCTTGAATTCCTAATTTATCTTCACATTATGATCTTTCCTTCTGTCCTCTTGAATTTCAACTTTATCTTCACATTATGATCTTTCATACTGTCCCATTTATTTCCAACTTTATGTTCATAATGAGATCTTTCCTTCTGTACTCTTGAATTCCAACTTTATCTTGACATTATGATCGTTTATTTTGCATTCTTGAATTCCAACTTTACCTTTACATTATGTTCTTTCCTTCTGTATTCTTGAATTCCAATATTATCTTCATATTATGATCTTTCCTCCTGTCCTATTGAATTTCAACTTTATCTTCATATTATGATTTTTCATTCTGCCCTATTGAATTCCAAATTTACCTTCATATTATGATCATTCCTTCCGTATTCTTGAATTCCAATACTATCTTCATATTATGATCTTTCCTTCTGTCCTCTAGAATTCCAAATTTATCTTCACATTACGATCTTTCCTTCTGTCTTCTTGAATTTCAACTTTATCTTCACATTATGATCTTTCATTCTGCCCCATTTATTTCCAACTTTATGTTCATAATGTGATCTTTCCTTCTGTACTCTTGAATTCCAACTTTATCTTGACATTATGATCGTTTCGTCTGCATTCCTGAATTCCAAATTTACCTTTACATTATGTTCTTTCCTTCTGTATTCTTGAATTCCAATATTATCTTCATATTATAATCCTTCTTCTTGTCCTATTGAATTCCAACTTTATCTTCACATTATGATCTTTCCTTCTGTATTCTTGAATTCCAATATTATCTGCATATTATGCTCTTTCTTTCTGTCTTCTTGAATTCCAAATTTATCTTCACATTATGATCTTTCCTTCTGTCCTCTTGAATTCCAACTTTATCTTCACATTATGATCTTTCCTTCTCTCCTATTGAATTCCAACTTTGTGTTCATAATGTGATCTTTCCTCCTGTACGCTTGAATTCCAACTTTGATGCTTGTTGTTTAAAGGGGCCTAACATCGAAGGTCATCGGCCCAATTCCAACTTTATCTTGACATTATGATCGTTTCTTCTGCATTCTTGAATTCCAACTTTATCTTCACATTATGTTCTTTCCTTTTGTATTCTTGATTTCCAACGTTATTCTCATATTATGATCTTTCCTCCTGTCCTATTGAATTACAACTTTATCTTCATATTATTATTTTTCCTTCTGCCCTATTGAATTCCAAATTTATCTTCACATTATGATCTTTCCTTCTGTATACTTGTATTCCAAAATTATCTTCATATTATGATCATTCCTTCTCTCCTCTTGAATTTCAAATTTATCTTCAAATTATGTTCTTTCCTTCTGTATTCTTGAATTCCAACATTACCTTCATATTGTGATCTTTCCTTCCGTCCTCTTGAATTCCAAATTTATCTTCATATTATGATCTTTCCTTCTGTCCTCTTGAATTCCAACTTTATCTTCACAATATGATCTTTCCTTCTGTATTCTAGAATTCCAACATTATCTTCATATTATGTTCTTTTCTCCTGTCCTATTGAATTCCAACCTTATCTTCATATTATGATCTTTCCTTCTGCCCTATTGAATTCCAAATTTATCTTCACATTATGATCGTTTCTTCTCCATTCTTGAATTCCAACTTTATCTTCCAATTATGATCTTTCCTTCTGTATTCTCGAATTCAAACATTATCTTCATATTGTGATCTTTCCTCCTGTCCTATTGAATTCCAACTTTATCTTCATATTATGATCTTTCCTTCTGTCTTCCTGAATTCCAATATTATCTGCATATTACGCTCTTTCCTTCTGTCTTCTTGAATTCCAAATTCATCTTCACATTATGATCTTTCCTTCTGTCCTCTTGAATTCCAACTTTATCTTCACATTATGATCTTTCCCTCTGTCCTATTGAATACCAACTTTGTGTTCATAATGTGAGCTTTCCTTCTGTACTCTTGAATTCCAACTTTACCTTGACATTATGATCGTTTCTTCTGCATTCTTGAATTCCAACTTTATCTTCACATTATGTTCTTTCCTTCAGTATTCTTGAATTCCAACTTTATCTTCATATTTTTATCTTTCCTCCTGTCCTATTGAATTCCAACTTTATCTTCATTGATTTTTCCTTCTGCCCTATTGAATTCCAAATTTATCTTCACATTATGATCTTTCCTTCTGTATTCTTGTATTCCAACATTATCTTCATATTATGATCTTTCCTTCTGTCCTCTTGAATTCCAAATTTATCTTTGCATTATGATCTTTCCTTCTGTATTCTTGAATTCTAACATTATCTTCATATTGTGATCTTTCCTTCTGTCCTCTTGAATTCCAAATTTATCTTCACATTATGTTCTTTCCTTCTGTATTCTTGAATTCCAACTTTATCTTCATATTTTTATCTTTCCACCTGTCCTATTGAATTCCAACTATATCTTCATTGATTTTTCCTTCTGCCCTACTGAATTCCAAATTTATCTTCACATTATGATCTTTCCTTCTGTATTCTCGAATTCAAACATTATCTTCATATTGTGATCTTTCCTCCTGTCCTATTGAATTACAACTTTATCTTCATATTATGATCTTTCCTTCTGCCCTATTGAATTCTAAATTTATCCTCACATTATGATCTTTCCTTCTGTATTCTTGTATTCCAACATTATCTTCATATTATGATCTTTCCTTCTCTCCTCTTGAATTTCAAATTTATCTTCACATTATGATCTTTCCTTCTGTATTCTTGAATTCCAACATTATCTTCACATTATGATTTTTCCTTCTGTATTCTTGAATTCCAATATTATCTTCATATTATGATGTTTCCTTCTGTCCTCTTGAATTCCAAATTTATCTTCACGCTATGATCTTTCCTTCTGTCCTCTTGAATTTTAACTATATCTTCACATTATGACCTTTCCTTCTGTCCTATTGAATTCCAACTTTGTGTTCATAATGTGATCTTTCCTTCTGTATTCTTGAATTCCAAATTTACCTTCAGATTATTTTCGTTTCATCTGCAATCTTGAATTCCAACTTTATCTTCACATTATGTTCTTTCCTTCTGTATTCTCGAATTCCAACTTTATCTTCATATTATGATCTTTCCTGCTGTCCTATTGAATTCCAACTTTATCTCCATATTATGATTTTTCCTTCTGCCCTATTGAATTCCAAATTTATCTTCGCATTATGATTTTCCTTCTGTATTCTTGTATTCCAACATTATCTTCATATTATGATCTTTCCTTCTGTCCTCTTGAATTCCAAATTTAGCTTCACATTATGATCTTTCCTTCTGTATTCTTGAATTCCAACATTATCTTCATATTGTGATCTTTCCTTCTGTCCTCTGGAATTCAACTTTATCTTCACATTACGATCTTTCCTTCTGTATTCTCGAAATCCAACATTATCTTCATATTATGATCTTTCCTCCTGTCCTATTGAATTTCAACATTATCTTCATATTATGATTTTTCATTCTGCCCTATTGAATTCCAAATTTATCTTCATATTATGATCTTTCCTTCCGTATTCTTGAATTCCAATATTATCTTCATATTATGATCTTTCCTTCTGTCCTCTTGAATTCCAAATTTATCTTCACATTATGATCTTACCTTCTGTCCTCTTGAATTTCAACTTTATCTTCACATTATGATCTTTCATTCTGTCCCATTTATTTCCAACTTTATGTTCATAATGTGATCTTTCCTTCTGTGCTCTTGAATTCAAACTTTATCTTGACATTATGATCGTTTCTTCTGCATTCTTGAATTCCAATTTTACCTTTACATTATGTTCTTTCCTTCTGTATTCTTGAATTCCAATATTATCTTCATATTATGATCTTTCTTCTTGTCCTATTGAATTCCAACTTTATCTTCATTTTATGATCTTTCCTTCTGTCTTCTTGAATTCCAATATTATCTGCATATTACGCTCTTTCCTTCTGTCTTCTTGAATTCCAAATTTATCTTCACATTATGATCTTTCCTTCTGTCGTCTTGAATTCCAACTTTATCTTCACATTATGATCTTTCCTTCTGTCCTATTGAATACCAACTTTGTGTTCATAATGTGATCTTTCCTTCTGTATTCTTGAATTCTAACATTATCTTCATATTGTGATCTTTCCTTCTGTCCTCTTGAATTCCAAATTTATCTTCACATTATGTTCTTTCCTTCTGTATTCTTGAATTCCAACTTTATCTTCATATTTTTATCTTTCCTCCTGTCCTATTGAATTCCAAATTTATCTTCATTGATTTTTCCTTCTGCCCTATTGAATTCCAAATTTATCTTCACATTATGATCTTTCCTTCTGTATTCTCGAATTCAAACATTATCTTCATATTGTGATCTTTCCTCCTGTCCTATTGAATTACAACTTTATCTTCATATTATGATCTTTCCTTCTGCCCTATTGAATTCTAAATTTATCCTCACATTATGATCTTTCCTTCTGTATTCTTGTATTCCAACATTATCTTCATATTATGATCTTTCCTTCTCTCCTCTTGAATTTCAAATTTATCTACACATTATGATCTTCCCTTCTGTATTCTTGAATTCCAACATTATCTTCACATTATGATTTTTCCTTCTGTATTCTTGAATTCCAATATTATCTTCATATTATGATGTTTCCTTCTGTCCTCTTGAATTCCAAATTTATCTTCACGCTATGATCTTTCCTTCTGTCCTCTTGAATTCCAACTATATCTTCACATTATGACCTTTCCTTCTGTCCTATTGAATTCCAACGTTGTGTTCATAATGTGATCTTTCCTTCTGTATTCTTGAATTCCAACTTTACCTTGAGATTATGATCGTTTCATCTGCATTCTTGAATTCCAACTTTATCTTCACATTATGTTCTTTCCTTCTGTATTCTCGAATTCCAACTTTATCTTCATATTATGATCTTTCCTCCTGTCCTATTGAATTCCAACTTTATCTCCATATTATGATTTTTCCTTCTGCCTTATTGAATTCCAAATTTATCTTCGCATTATGATTTTCCTTCTGTATTCTTGTATTCCAACATTATCTTCATATTATGATCTTTCCTTCTGTCCTCTTGAATTCTAAATTTAGCTTCACATTATGATCTTTCCTTCTGTATTCTTGAATTCCAACATTATCTTCATATTGTGATCTTTCTTTCTGTCCTCTGGAATTCAACTTTATCTTCACATTACGATCTTTCCTTCTGTATTCTCGAATTCCAACATTATCTTCATATTATGATCTTTCCTCCTGTCCTATTGAATTTCAACATTATCTTCATATTATGATTTTTCATTCTGCCCTATTGAATTCCAAATTTATCTTCATATTATGATCTTTCCTTCCGTATTCTTGAATTCCAATATTATCTTCATATTATGATCTTTCCTTCTGTCCTCTTGAATTCCAAAGTTATCTTCACATTATGATCTTTCCTTCTGTCCTCTTGAATTTCAACTTTATCTTCACATTATGATCTTTCATTCTGTCCCATTTATTTCCAACTTTATGTTCATAATGTGATCTTTCCTTCTGTACTCTTGAATTCCAACATTATCTTGACATTATGATCGTTTCTTCTGCATTCTTGAATTCCAACTTTACCTTTACATTATGTTCTTTCCTTCTGTATTCTTGAATTCCAATATTATCTTCATATTATGATCTTTCTTCTTGTCCTATTGAATTCCAACTTTATCTTCACATTATGATCTTTTCTTCTGTATTCTTGAATTCCAATATTATCTGCATATTATGCTCTTTCCTTCTGTCTTCTTGAATTCCAAATTTATCTTCACATTATGATCTTTCCTTCTGTCCTCTTGAATTCCAACTTTATCTTCACATTATGATCTTTCCTTCTGTCCTATTGAATTCCATCTCTGTGTTCATAATGTGATCTTTCCTTCTGTACGCTTGAATTCCAACTTTATCTTGACATTATGATCGTTTCTTCTGCATTCTTGAATTCCAACTTTATCTTCACATTATGTTCTTTCCTTTTGTATTCTTGAATTCCAACTTTATTCTCATATTATGATCTTTCCTCCTGTCGTATTGAATTACAACTTTATCTTCATATTATTATCTTTCCTTCTGCCCTATTGAATTCCAAATTTATCTTCACATTATGATCTTTCCTTCTGTATTCTTGTATTCCAACATTATCTTCATATTATGATCTTTTTCTTCTCTCCTCTTGAATTTCAAATTTATCTTCACATTATGATCTTTCCTTCTGTATTCTTGAATTCCAACATTATCTTCATATTGTGATCTTTCCTTCTGTCCTCTTGAATTCCAAATTTATCTTCATATTATGATCTTTCCTTCTGTCCTCTTGAATTCCAACTTTATCTTCACAATATGATCTTTCCTTCTGTATTCTCGAATTCCAACATTATCTTCATATTATGATCTTTCCTCCTGTCCTATTGAATTCCAACTTTATCTTCATATTATAATCTTTCATTCTGCCCTATTGAATTCCAACTTTATCTTCACATTATGATCTTTCCTTCTGCCCTATTGAATTCCAAATTTATCTTCACATTATGATCGTTTCTTCTGCATTCTCGAATTCAAACATTATCTTCATATTGTGATCTTTCCTCCTGTCCTATTGAATTCCAACTTTATCTTCATATTATGATCTTTCCTTCTGTCTTCTTGAATTCCAACTTTATCTTCACATTATGATCTTTCCTTCTGTATTCTTGAATTCCAACATTATCTTCATATTGTGATCTTTCCTTCTTTCCTCTTGAATTCTAAATTTATCTTCATATTATGATCTTTCCTTCTGTATTCTTGTATTCCAACATTATCTTCATATTATGATATTTCCTTCTCTCCACTCGAATTCCAAATTTATCTTCACATTATGATCTTTCCTTCTGTATTCTTGAATTCCAACATTATCTTCATATTGTGATCTTTCCTTCTTTCCTCTTGAATTCCAAATTTATCTTCATATTATGATCTTTCCTTCTGTATTCTTGAATTCCAACTTTAACTTCATATTATGATCTTTCTTTCTGTCTTCTTAAATTTCAACCTTACCTTCATATTATTATGATCTTTCCTAGTTTTAAAAGCTACACTGAAGCTTATTATTCTACTTATATCATTCCACGCCAACTCACCACTGACAGCTCGGAACATACGACATAGTCGATCAACTCGTCATCTTATTCTCAAATCTTCCCAGCAACATTTTAGTAAAATTACTCCTTTGTCGGAAATCACCCGGAACAAATCTTGCTTCTTTCCTTTTAATTTTCTCCAGTTTTCGTATCAAAAGTAGTCCTGGTGAGGTTCCCGTACACTGGAGTCATACTCTAACTGCCGTTTTACCAGAAAATTATACGACCTCTCCAGTACATCCTTACAACAAACCCTAAATACTCTCATAACCATGTGAAGAGATCGGTAACCTTTCTTAACCACCTCATTTACACGATTACCTCAATGAAGATCATTCCTTATACTAACACGTATGTACTTATATGGTTCCCCATGAGGCTCTATCACCCGATCAATACAATATTTTAAACATAGGAGATTTTTGTCTTGGTGAAACTTACAACTTAACTTTCCATCCCATTAACATTCATACCATTGTCTGCTCTCGATCTCACTACATTTCTTAAGTCCCCCTGCAGTCACTCACCATCCTGCAGCTCATTTACAACCCCGTACAGTATAACATCATCTTCAGGTCGGTGAGAAATGTGGACGCTGTATTGAGCTAAAGTGAAGAATCAGTAAGTGTCCAGCCTACATTGATAATAACTTCATTCCTTTTCCCTCCTCTCTCTGTCATATTCGCAATGTAGACTTTCACCCCAGGGTCATTTTTGCAATACTTTTTGTCTGCAATCTTCCCTGTCCCCTATTTGACTAGGAATATTAATTCCATTCTGTATTATCATTCTACTATCAATTTTTGAAGAAATTTAACATCATGTCACCAATGTTGTAAATGAACGAAATATAATAAATTTAGCTGTGAGGGCAATGTAAAATGAAAAACCTAGCTAATATGACAGTTTGGATGAATATAAAATAATCCATAAGAAGACATTACTGGGAAAATATAAACGAATAACGCTGTTTTGATTTGAACACATTGAATTCCAATATTAATACATTTCAATGACAGCACTTCATACGATATATCGTTCACTTGACATTTTTCAATAATTTACGGCGTCATTCCTGTCCAGTAAATATTTAACTTGCACTCAGAAGAGACTCGCGTTACAACTGCAGCAGCGAATTGTTTATTGAAATACAATCGAACACAAAGAGTATTAATGGCTCAAATTCTGCAATACTGGCATGTTGTGATAGCACAGGATATTTGAAAATTCAAACGACCATCCAAAATATACTATTTCAATCATTGTATTAAGCCTACTATGTGTTTTAATTTAACTCGATGCGTATTTGAGTCAAAAGTAAGTTTTGTGTATTACCAAACAACAACATAGGCATACAGTTCGTAGCTACGTGACTGCAATTCAGTACTTACGATCAGGGTTTCACCTAGCACACACAACGTACATTGTAGGCTATTATGCACTATTATACATTTCGGCATTCAGTCTGTATGGTTCCTTCAATTAACTAAGCGCCCCATTACCATCTGTGACCTCATTTAATTCCACGAACTCTTTTTAAATATGCTACACGTCGCACCGACACAAATAGGTCTTACTGCGACGATGGAACAGGACAGAGTTGCTAGTGGGAAAGAAGCGGTCGTGGTCTTAATTAAGTTGCTTGGTGTGAAAATGGGAAACTCGCTCGGTCACAAACGTTAAAAAAACAAATACTGATCTAACTATTGTCACCTTGATCTCCTTCTACATCTAATAATAATAATAATAATAATAATAATAATAATAATAATAATAATAATAATAGTATACTACAGACGAAAATCAATACGCAGAGAATAGTACGAGTGATTCCAGAAGCAGAAATAAAATCACGTTCAGGAAGGATGAATCAGTATAGGGCTGACAAAAATAAGAAAAACCTCAATAAACCTGAGTAAAGTAGTCCTACGTTGGCTGAAAAATTAAAATAATAATAATAATAAAGGGAGCTGATGACCTTCGATTATAGGCCCCTTAAAACAACAAGCATAATAATAATAATAATAATAATAATAATAATAATAATAATAATAATAATAATAATAATAATAATAATAATAGTGTGGCACCAATTACCTTGCGGAGTCATCTCTGTTTGAAGCGATTTAGACTGCCGAAATGTCAATTTTGATGTTTCGGTTTTCTGTACCAATGCCAGAGGAACGGATCTCTGATAATTTTTGGGCGATGTAAGGCTGACAAGCGAAAAAAGTAAATTTGACATGTGCACACCAAATGTGCAATCAAAGCATTTTACGTGCCGATATCGTACGGTATGGAATGCGAAATGGAATTTGTTTAGCCGTTCGAAACCGCAGCCTACGCACGATCACGGGATTGCCAGGTCGACCCTCAGTCACTGAGCCACAGAGGGGTGCCTTCGCTTCTATTTGCTAAACAGATAAGTGTGGTGGAATCTCATCAGATTCCGTCGGTAGATGCAGAGTGGTTCTTGGCCAATAAGTGGCCATGGCAGGTCTGTGGTCCAACCGCTCTGCACACTGACCGGCCAACCGAGCAGAGGAGGGGTGGTCACGGCTCTACCGTTGCTCTGCGCCTCTGCATTCGGGAGAAGGGACAGGGCTGGACCTCATGGCTGGCCCAAACCGTCGGCTGTCCTGATAATGGTTTTCCGTGGTTTTCCATTCTCCTGCACTAAGGTGCATGCCGGGACAGTTCCTAGTATAGGCCACGGCCCCCAACCCCTAACGTTCTCTGAGCATCTCCTTCACCGTAACAAATCTCCCGGCCTGAGAGACGGCGTCACCGTCTAAGAGGACTGCCTCCCCCCTTCAGTTCAGTCGTTCGAGGAAAGGCCCGCACAACATCCCCACTCGTCTTCCTACTCTTCACATGATGAAGATTCTACCGCACGCTGTTTTGTCCTTCTCGCTTTTGTTGTTGTTGTTGTTGTTGTTGTTGAATGGCTGCGTTGAATTTTGTTTCTGTGAAGTTAAATTCAAAAATCGTTTGGATTTCTGCAGGGTGACTGTGGCATTCCATAATTTCTGCAGCATGGGCTGAAATTCGTATGAGAGCTTGAAAGATCTTACACGTCATTCCAGCTCCTGACAAACTTGCATCACCTAATGTGCTCCGCTGCTCCTTTATCGGTATTAAAATATAAATAAATACAATATTAATATGGATAATAATAATAATAATAATAATAATAATAATAATAATAATAATAATACAGAAGGAAGCAGACTAAATTTCATTTCAGTTAGCAAACTAGCAAAAAAATATAAAAAGGGGTTAAGAAGGCACATGAAAACACAAATCTCCATCAAATTGATGAAGAATTTACCAAAAACAACACGAGAAACTTCTAAAGAAATTTCAAGGAAAAGTTATCAAGGTGCAAAGCATCCACCCTCCAATTTCGGGATGCAAATTGGGACATTATACACAATAACACAGAAAAATGAAAGATATAGCAGAACACTTTGAGAAACTCTTGAATTTTGAACCAATCCTCGAAATATTTGAATCAGTCCCAAATAAATTTGAAAAGCCAGATTTAGAACCACCAACAACTGAAGAATTACTCACGATCTTTTCGGAACTAAAAAGAAAACGAAGCGTCTGGAGAAAACCAAATATTTTCACGTCTGTAACAACTTTAGTTTTTATTAGATGTAACTACCTCATACAATTAATTTTTCAATTTTTTCACTCCCTTCATTGGATTTTCCGAAATTACAGGAATACGTGTTTCTTTACTTTTAAAGCAGTTTCCAAATACCAATTTTACGTCTGCAACGTCTTTCATTTTTGAGATAGTAGGATCTTCATACAAATAATTCAAATAATTTTTCAATTTCTCTCCCCCCTAATTGGATTTCCGAAAACAAAAAATATGTATTTCTTTATTTTTAAAGGAGATGCCAAATACGAATTTCACGTCTGTAACATCTCCAGTTTTTGAGTTATCAGTATCCTACTAAAAATGATTCAACCCCATTTTCAGTCATATTTACCCCCAACCCAAGTGTTTTTCCCGAAAACAAAAGTATATATTTGTGTATTTTTGATAGAGATAAAAATATCATTTTCAATTCTGTAACATGCTAAGTTTTTGTGCTCATTTTAAAATTTCACCACCTTTTTAGTTCCACTGTAGTGGAGTTTCCGAAAATAAATTACCTATTTTTCTTTACTGTTACAGGAAATTCCAAATACCACTTTTTACGTCTGTGACATTGTACGTTTCTGACATATACTGTAGATATAGTATTTCTAAAATTTCACACAATTTGTCACTCCTGTTTAACCCCCATTAATTGGATTTTCGAAAAACAAGAAAATACGCGTTTCTTTATTTTTAAAGGAGATTCCAAATTCCAACTTTCAGGTCTGTAATATCTTCAGTTTCTGAGATATAAGTATCCTCATCAATGGCATTCAACCCCTTTTACACCCTTTTTCCCTCTCCTAGTGTGATTTTCCGAAACAAAAATACGTGTTTCTTTATTTTTAAAGGAGATTCTAAATACCAGCTTTTACATCTGTAAACTTTTTAAATTTTGAGATATATTGTAGATACACTCATTTTTAAAATTCACACCCCTTTTTTACCCCTTACTGGCGTAATATCCAAAAGTCTTCCCTTGGCGAGCACCTGCGTTGTAAAATAAATGTATCCTCAAAATTTCATTTCTTTATGTCCATTAGTTTTGGCTCGGCGATGATTAATGTGTCAGTCAGTCAGTCAGTCAGTCAGTCAGTCAGTCAGTCAGTCAGTCAGGACATGGTCTTTTATATATATAGATTGACAGTGAATCCCTTTTATCATCCTGGAGGAAATGGGTTTGGATAAGGAAACAACTAATATCATAAAGCGACTATCACAAGTTCGTTTACGAAAGTTAAATTCATGGGTGAACTATCAGATCCATCGAAATAAGAACGGGAGTACGACAGGGAGATGGAATCTCTGCGCTTGACAAAGTAGTTAGAGAAAGGAACAAAAATATAAAGAGTGGAATTAGACTGGGTTGCAAAAAGAGGATCCTTAAAATTCGTTGTATTGCTTCTGCTGATGATATGGCCTTGTTTTCTGAAACAATAGAGAAAGCAATGGAGCAAATCCTTGAACTAGATAAGCGAGCAGCTAACATAGGTATTCACATCTTCTTTGAAAAAATCAAAATCATGAAAAACAACAAACACCTACATAAACACCTCAATGTCCAAGAACAAAAGATTGAATTATTAAAAGAATTCAAAATATCTCGAAGAATGAATTAGTTGGAATACTGTGGAATGCAAAGTAATGGAATCCAGGAAAAGTAAACTTAAACCATCAAAAGATAGCCTACATACAACAAGAAGTTCCTTTCATGGGGATCCGAAGTTAAACATCATAAAGCAGTGATTAAACTAGAAGCACAAAACGCAGCAGAAACACAAATCTTGAACGTCAAAGACGGTATGGAGAAATTCGAGCCAAAAGGAAGGAAAATTTTAAGAAAGATCATGGCACTAAAATTTCAGGATAATAAGATAATATACATCAAGAATGAACCACTCTACAAGAAAATTGAAGAACTCTCAGATACTATGCGAAAAATGATAAATTGTTAAGGTCATCTTCTCGGAAAGAACTCTAATAGATTAAACAAACAAACTTCTTCCGTAACCGCAAAACAAAACCCAAAATGTTTAAAGAAACTGAAAAAGACCCAGTAGAATTAAAAATTACAGACACTTCACTATTCTATCGAACAGCTAAATTAATAATTAAAGAGAAAATATAATGTTCGAAGACAAATCTACATTAAATGCTAAACCTCTCATCTCGCAAGACGAGAGGAAGAGATGGTCAGAAAAAATGACGAAATATTGAGCACTAAGAAAAGAACAACACACAGAGAAATTATTGGTTCGTGTACCACAAAGAGGGTGAAACGAGAGGAGAAAATATTATTATTATTATTATTATTATTATTATTATTATTATTATTATTATTATTATTCAGCTAGCAGTTAAGTTGTTTGAAATAACGAATAAGCGGAGATCATCCTTAAAACATCCATATCCAAAGGAACAACGCGAGTTTCTCAATAACACATGGAATGCACGTGGCTGGACGGCCGCCAGGCGTATTAAGACGTAATTATTCTACGTCAAAACAACCGGCCTTCACCACGATACAGCCCCTTTCGAAATATTTATCCGTAAATCAACAGTTTGGTCGTAATATTCACATTAGAAGAGCACTTTACTTGTATATGCAAGATTTAATATCAACCGTGAAATAAAAGTTGGCCACGAAAACAAACCTTGACATTTGGAAAAGCAATTTGCGTGTAATAGAACTATTTCATGATAACCGTCAAACAACGATAACATTCAATTAAATTTTAAAGCTATGCGAAGAGCAACTTTATTTTGAAATTAATTATAAAATTTCCAGCTATGGACCTATTAATTTTTCATTCCATCTAAATAATAGTGCACAGGAAATTTGGATTACAGGACTTGAACAGAACACAGTAATTGAATTCTTTGTAACGATTCACATTTTTCTGCTTCTAATTGTAAGCCATTTTCACATTTACATACTTATATCAACGAAACGTTTGCACGCTTGTTACTAAACTTTGATCATGTATAACATTTATGCCTATGAAAACGTTGTACGACCATAGAACAAAACTGAGGTGATTACCCTTCTAACTTTCACTACAGGCATAAAAACAGTGAATCGCAGGGAAGGAATAACGTCTAGCAGTTAAACTATCATGACCAGGAGGGTCTGAGATGGAGTCCACATTTTGACTCGTGCAAAGTCTCGAGATCTTCTGGTATTCTATGTACCTTTTCCCTTGGTACAGCTCTTTGTCAGCAGTCTGCCATGATCTCACATATCAGAAGCCTTCGATAGGTTATTAGCGATACCGTGTCGTCAGTAGCGGAACTATTTGATTCTTATTTGCCGTACACACACAAATCTCACTGGGACCAATCAAAGGAGACCTTAACCACTCCGAGGTCAAGCGCTACGCTCATTTTTGACTTCCTGGCACGGTGATTTTAGTACCTATATTTTGTGACGCTATTGCATGCTTTGTAATGTCACACTGATGTCAGACACTTGTTGCTAGGTACATTGGTCCTTGCGCTTTGCAGTCCAGAAATTAGTCCCACTTTCAAAATTTATATTTTCGTAATAAACACTGAACTTAGTACGATACCGAAAATAGTGACACAATCATCCTACGCCAATAGATACTTCAACGCGGACGTCCTCTACGTCCGCCATTTCAATCTCTGAATTCGCGCGGTACCAGCTCTTGAAACAGTGACGTCACCGTTGGGTCCGTCCACCCACTGCAAGCCACACCGATCATGGTTCAGCCCAGATGCAAGGCCGGCCTCCTCTATTCGCTCAATGGAAATTACTCGGAACGATTAACCTGGAGTCTTCTACCTCGCGAGGTTTGTGCTTGCATCCAGCCTGCGGATAATTCTGGAAGACTAGTCCATGTATATAAGTCAGGTGAGACCTGCGAGTCGAGCTCAGCGTGGGTTCAGTGTGAGATGGTTGTCGGAGGGTTGAGTGCCGACAGTCTGAGCGTGAGTTGACAGCCTGAGGTTCTGAAAGCAATCTGTTGGTGAGTCCTATCCATGGAACTAAAGGTTCACTCTGTGTCTCTGTCGCCGTGGATTTGTCTCTCTGTCCAGGGGGAACCATCGCCTGATCTGGTGCAGCGTGAGAGAAGAGGACTGGATTTCGACACGCGACAGTGAACAACGTTGTGTGGAGTGCGGACAACGTACGTTATTCTGAACTGCAAGAGTGTCGTGTGCGGGCTGTGAACTTAGGACTACAGTAGCAGCAACGAGGGTAACTGTGTGAATGAGTGAGACTGTAAGTGGTAGCGAGCGAAGACCGAGATTGGACTAGTGTGGATAAACGGTGGGAACTGTGTAATTGTGTGATCTGTGCTGTGTCGTGTAAGTAGTGATCCTGGTATGTGTTAATGTGTAGATTGAGTAGTGTTGTTGATGTCTGAGTCATCAGTCTTTAGACTGGTTTGATGCAGCTCTGCATAACACCCTATCCTTTGCCAACATTTTAATTTCTACTTAACTACTACATCCTACATCTGCTCTAATGTGCTTCCCTTATTCGTACTTTGGTCTACCCCTGTCGTTCTTACCACCTACACTTCCCTCAACGACCATTTGTACAATTACTGGGTGTCTTATGATGTGTCCTACCATTCAATCTCTTCTTCAGTCCGACTCGTTGGCTGAATGGTCAGCGTACTGGCCTTCGGATCAGAGGGTCCCAGGTTCGATTTCCGGCTGGGTCGGGGATTTTAACCTTAATTGGTTAATTCCAATGGCTTGGGGGCTGGGTGTGTGTGTGGCGTATTCAACATTAAAAATGGTATGGCACTCATCTTCACAGACATTCAGGTCGCCTAATAGGCCGTCTCCACCAGGCCTCTTCGGAGGTCATTCGCCATTTATTTTATCTCTTCTTCTGGTCAAATTTAGCCGAATCGATCTGCTCTCTCCAGTTTGATTCGGTATCTCTTTATGCGTGATTCTACCTACCCATCTCACCTTCAGCATTCTTCTTTAACACCACATTTCAAAAGTTTCTGTTCTCTTTTTATCTGAGCTAGTTGTAGTCCATATTTTACTTCCATACAATCCCACGCTCCAGACTAAAGTCTTCAAAAACATCTTTCTAATGCCTATATAAATGCTGGAGGTGAAAAAATTTCTTTTCTTAAGGAAGGCCTTCCTTACTTGTGCTAATCTGCATTTTATATCCTCCTTACTCCTGCCATCGTTAGTTATTTTACTACCCAAGTGACAATATTCATCTACTTCCTTTAAGACTTCATTTCCTAATCTAATATTCCCTGCATCACCTGACTTTGTTCGACCGTACTATGTTACTTTTGGTTTCGACTTATTTACATTTTATTTTATGTTATTATTTTATTCATTAAAACATCCAAGCTCTTAAATCTTTAGGCTCTTTCAGTCGTGAAATTGCCAGCGTTTCGCCCCAATGCAGCAGTGGGCTCATCAATTGGAATGCTACAACTTTCCAAGACCTTGGCGCTAGTACGCCGTTGAGACACCACTGCAAGCCTCCTGTGTAGGACAATGCAGTGACGATGCACTGGGGGAAGCATGTGCCTCCACTTGTATAAATGCCTGCCTTTGGCCTGTTATTTACTTATTATTTGTTTTGATTTACTGTCATTTATTTTCATCTGTTCTCTATTTTCAAGATTAATTAGTTAGTTAATAAACATTAGAATTTTAAGCTACCAGTCTTTCTGTTCATTTATACCCCACAAAAAAGCGTTACAGTGTAACTTTTATGTTCAAGATCTCATGAGTAGATAACATCAGCAATGAGGAGATGTTCTGCCGAGGTGAGAAGTCATGTAACATCCTGACCCCTTGCAATACGCAGTGAAACAGCCTATTTCCGTAAAATCTTTAAAATACAGTCTGAAACAATTGATCATGAATATAAGGAAAACGTGGACGCGAGATGAGGAGATTTTGCTTAGCGTGGGAACTCTGATATTGACTCGAAATCCACAACACAGCAACTCTTATACTGGAAACACGAAGTCAAAGGAACTCACTCCGTGATGATCGTCAAACGTCTTTGATGAAATGGTACGAGGAAAGGAAGAAATAAGAAGAAACAGTGTCAATTGAAATTTATTTTAACTCCTGAGTGTAATTTTTCTCTATTCACTGATTCGTACTACAACTACTAAACTGTTCATTCTTTACGCTGAATGGTTACGGTGGGACTCTGAGATCTCCCTGTGGGTGGGGGCCGTAGAATAACACCCACGGTATCACCTGCCTGTCGTAACCGGCGACTGAAAGGGGCCCCAGGAGCTCTGAACTTTGGAGCGTGGGTTGGCGACCACGGGGCCTCAGCTGAGTCCCGATATTGTTTCCACTTACTTGTGCCAGGCTCCTCACTTTCATCTATCCTGTCCGACCTCCCTTGGTCAACTCTTGTTCTTTTACGACCCCGACGCTATTAGGTTTGCGAGGGCTAGGGAGTCTTTCATTTTCACGCCCTTCGTGGCCCTTGTCTTTCTTTGGCCGATACCTTCATTTTTCGAAGTGTCGGACCCCTTCCATATTTTCCCTCTGATTGGTGTTATATAGAGGATGTATCCTCTTAAAACAATAATCACCACCACCACCACCACCACCACCGGACTCTGAGTGGGTATTGCCCTCCATCATGCCAAGGACATTTAAGAAGGTGATTAGACGTGTGGAGGAGATGAGGGGCTTGACGTTCATAGCCTATACTAGTAACTGTCGCGGCATTCGCGTAAGTGAAGGAGGATGGAAAACCACGGAAACAATTTTCAAAACAGCCGATAGTTGGAGTCAGCCCCTCACCACCTCCCGAATGCAGCGGTTTCGAGCCACGGTAGAGCCGTGGCCAGCGGTCCTCTGCTCGGTTGGTCGGTCGGAATGCGGAGTTATAAAGCCACGAACCAGCCGTAGACACCCCATCTCTGTACCTTTCGATCCTGGATCATTGGCTGAAATATTTATTGAGTGCCTTACAGTAATATGTACTGATGTAGAGGTCATCAGTCATATGAAGAAGAATTCTACAAAGAGCAAGAAAGGAACCAGAGGGCCATATAATACATAAGATACATTATGACATTGTTGACTCATCCAGTTAGTACCTTGTTTTTAGACTCAAGAAG
This sequence comes from Anabrus simplex, assembly GCF_040414725.1. NCBI lineage: Eukaryota > Metazoa > Arthropoda > Insecta > Orthoptera > Tettigoniidae > Anabrus > Anabrus simplex. The sequence continues at coordinate 328,397,527 of NC_090271.1, forward strand.
TTCTCCACAATGATACGATGAAAATTATGCCTGCTGTTATTTCTTGATGGATACAGTACTTTTGTATCCATCTCTTGGCCCAGGCTAGAGTAAAGTGTAGCTTCCACTAAAGTCCCAGTTTCATCCATGGTTGTACGAATATGGAAGCTGCTGGGGTATGGGCCGTGCTGAGTAATGACACATGAGCACATCCAGTGTGTCTGAGTGTTATGAAAGGTGTTGCTCATAGGATTCGTTGTGCTACAATAGCATTGTCTGGCCCAGTGAGAAAAACAATGGCAAACTACCTCACTCCTCGTCTTGCCTAGTACGCCCCATTTTGGTGCTGCCATTGGTTTTTGTGGTTTTCCTATAACTGCATAGCCTTTGTTGTGCTATTTGAGGATTCAACCAGCCTCTGCGCTGATCACCTATCACACACATACGATGAAAATCAGGAAAGTTCTCAGGGGTAAGGAATATAAAAATTGGTGCCAAGTAAGTCAGAAAAGGAAAGATGTTAGCCTCTATCAGGAATTCACTCCTTGTAATCTACCGATATGAAAAAAAAAAAAAAAAAAAAAAACGGACTGGCTTACTTGTACAAAATGGAAGGAAGCTCTGTAGATTACAACAAAACTTCACATACGTGCGATCTGTTCCAGGCAAATCCAAGGATGGTAATTAGGGCAGGCAATGTGATAACGTCGTAACATTGGCTAATTAAAACAAGGACCGATGATCTCTATGTTAGAACTCCTATAACAATAATAATTGTCTTCATATAGGAAGAAATCAATAAAAGGTGATCAACGAAAATACATGTCAGGAAGGATGAACAATATTTCTGGGATAGCATGCATATTTCGTATTCTAATGAATATATAAGTTGCAAGGGCGACGAAGGACGTAAGGACATGGCTTCCGTTGTGTGTCGAGCGCTTTTATCAAGGGATGCCATAACGTGTCATGCATAAGTAACTAGACATGTTAGGTTCCCAAGTATAATCTCGCCTTCATCTCTAGATTAACGTGTTAATGGAATCTAAACAGGAGCCTCTTCTCTTTCCACATGAGCACCTTGTTCAGATTGCCTTCGCGTAGAGCGAGTACTTGAACAGTTAGGAACCTCATTCTCGAACAGTTCACTTGACTTATTGCTGTGGTTTCATTCGAGTGGCGTACACAATGTGAGCCAGGACCTCTACCACACAACGCACGAACTGAATTTTGGCTGCTTTTTATCAAAGGCGACTCAGGCATGAAATGTTTGCTAGAAGACGACAGACCCTGTTACGACGATTTAATGGTTGTAATAAGATTCTGGGTAGGCACTTTTAGCACATTGCCTGATTACGGTGCAATTCTATGTGTAGTTAAATATAATTTAATTTTACTCATATTTCGTGTTCCGACAATCCAGGTTTATTTAGGTACGTTACTTACAAGTGGTCCATACCCGATGTTATCTTGTATAAGCTGGTCAATTATTTAAACAACGTATTTATCATATCAGCACAAGAGATGAGGAAGTCTACCCCTATTATGAAATTACTTGCAGGTTATTTTAACACATTTATAGGGAAGGATCTTTCTTCTACAGTATACATGCAGATATATTAACTGAACAAATTATATGACCAGCTTTAACTCTGCTCTTGCACAGTACACCGGAATTAATTTATCCTATAACGTAATTTCCTGTAACATGGCTCCTCTGATCCCACATAGTGCTCCTATTCTTCAAATGCTGTTTGTAAAGGCCAGCCCAAGACTTAACCCATTCCTCTCCAATAACTTTTCTACCTACTCTAAGAATGTTTTGCAATTTATTACGGAGTGTCCTTAATCTACGTCATATTATACAAATTTTTAAACAAATGCATCGTATTAAATTCTCCGACATGTTTTCCTGGGACTTCCAAGGGCTCTATATCTTGTATTGGACTAGCGTGCGATAATTCTAAAATGTGCTCCACTATCACATTCTCTGTTAAATACATTTCAACCGCTGTATTCACTATTCCTCTTTAACCTCAAACTGACAATTGTCGTCAGTTTCCAGTTCTTAACTCTCACTGCTAAGAATGAAAATAGAATGCAAAGAACTGGGAAGTGAGAACAAATGGATAGAGAAGATTTGAGACTGAAGAGTTGAAAGCGAATCTATTTGAATGGAATTGAATTTATATGGAGGTAGTCCTTTTGCATTTTCATCTTTTACTTCCCTTCCTTTTTATTGCTCCATCTTCCTGTAATGGTTTGTCATTATGTTTATCATATTATTGTTTCCCACCTCGCTCCCTGTATGTAGATAGATAGGACGGTCCACACAAATATTTGCTATTTTAATAATTTTTTAACTTATCAACCAAAAATGGCAAATATGTGCAACATACAGGGTCTCCCATATAAACTAAGAGCGAACGCACAGTGTTTGTACTCTGCGCTACGGCAGCTGCCTCAGCCGAACTTATGTCGCACGCGGTCTCCCTGTTTTAAGCGTGAATACAATCTTATATGAAATCATACCTTATAGAAGATGCTGGAAGTGTCGCCCGTCTGGGTTATACAGGCATTGCAACTGGTAACCACACTCTGGCTGACGCGAGTGATCTCTTACACTGTATTGTTTCTGATTTCATTCGTGATGTTTTCTTTCAGCTCATCCAATATGTGAGGATTTGTTCCACACACTTTTTCTTTCAGTTTACCCTACAAGTAAAGATCACACACTGTTAGATCTGGAGAATGAGGGGGAAATAGACCAGCACTGATCACTCTGTCTGCAAACACTTCCGAGATTGTATGAAGGGAGTCTTGTGCTGTATGAGCAAGGGATGAATCTTGTTATAACCACCCAAGCGACTTTTCTTCCTCTGATAACTGATGGGAGAACGGCGTCAAAATATCATCTTGGTACCTCTCTGCACTTACTGTCTTCTCAAGGAAAAATAGGCCGAATTATTCGTCTTGAACTAACAGCACACCAGACACCAATTTTCCTATCACAATGAGGGACTTCATAAACAAGATTAGGATTTTCTTCACACCAATAGCGAGAGTTATGCCTGTTCACACGACCATTAAGATGGAACCAGGCCTCATCCGGAAAGAACACAAGCTGTGGGTCAAATAAACGATCATTCAATGATGCAAAATACCACTCACTCTCGTGGCTGGATCAGCAGGTTTCAAACAATGGGTCCGTGTAAACCAGTGTAACAGCTTTGTAGCTCTGTGTGCAGAATAAACCGAAACCCCTATTTGTTTTGCAAATTCTGTGGGTGATTCATTCAGCGACCATTCGAGATTCGCATCAATGTCATCTAACTTTCCTCTGAAAAAACTGTTCGTGTGCGCGCAAGTTTCTTATTGAGCACTGAGGCGGTAGTTTCAAATTTATCTAAAATTTCGTGGATCTGTGCTCGTGAAGATTACACTTTATTAAGAAATTGCTGAACAAATGCATCGGGTACACGTAATCTTTTACATACGAAAATAGGGTGTTGCGACGATGATGTATAACCATGTTAACAGCTGAGATTCAGACTGGCGATTGATGCTTGCGAGCACGAACACGCGCACGCTGCTTGCACGTTCGAGGACTATGCACGCGCCTTCAGTACTGTAGCTTACCCATCGGAGAGCAGAACGCTCCTTGGACGCTCTTAGTTTAGAAACTATGCGAGATTCGTTGAATTTATTGTTTTCGAGTCTGCTTCTTTCAATCCATTTACTCTACTGCGTGCACCTTATGTGCTCTTGTGCCCGATTACTTTGCAGTTATCTCACATGTGCCATGTGAACAGAGTCTCGTGGCTCAGTCGAACCAGTGATTTCTTTTGTGAGTTCAGTAAAATTCTCCGAAAATCATCAACACACACTTGACTCATTCCAAGTCAGAGGTTGCCACCCTCTCATTGAGTAGTGAGTCAGTTTTCTTTAGCTCCCTTCTTAATTATAAAATTATTGGCCCAGCAGCAGTATACCCCATAACGAATTTGAAGTGCCCATTATGTTTCAATCAAAGAATACGCTTGCAAATTAAAGGAGAGTATTTCAATACGTTTTCACAAGTAAAGCACGCTGCCGTAGAGAGTACATAGGAGCGTGCTCTTGGTATCTCTGCAAAAATGTGAACTAATTACTAACAGCCAACAATAGCCGTAACAGTCAACAGTGGATAGTAGGGGTATCAGTACAGGTACTCCCATAGCCATTAACATCATTAAACTCAATTTCAAATTCACAGTAGCTTCCACAGGGAAATTATAACTCATTATAATTGTAGAGGTTTGTGAGGGAGTCTGATTAGCTCAGTAGCAAAACTGCAAGCTTCCCACCAGTTAGGCTGAGTTTCGAATCCCGGTAGATTCTGGTTGGGATTTTCATTTCCAAAATCACGTGGCTGCGAAATAGACCGTAATGAGACTGAGTGACCCCAGAAATTTTTGGTGTAAGCTGATGAAAGCTATGGATACTTCCGTATATGCTAGGGTTTCAACGTCATAACAACTCCGAAAGGTAATAATAATAATAATAATAATAATAATAATAATAATAATAATAATAATAATAATAATAATAATAATAATAATAATAATAATAATAATAATAATAATAATAATACTGTAATGGCCGCCTCTGTGGTGTATTCTGATTAGCTGCCACCCCTGGAGGACCGGGTTCTATATCCGGCTCTGGCACGAAATTTGACAAGTGGCACGAGGGCTGGACCGGTGTCCACTCAGTCTCGGGAGGTCAACTGAGTAGAGGGGGGTTCGATATCCACCTCAACCATCCTCAAAGTGGTTTTCCGTGGTTAACCTCTACTCATCCAGGCAAAAATCTGGATGGTACCCGACTTGAGGCCACGGCATCTTCTTACCCGCTTCCTTCCCTATCCCTTCCAATCTTCCCATTCCAAACAAGGCTCCTATTTAGCATAGCAGGAGAGACCGCCTGGGAAGGATACTGGTCTTCCTTGCCAGTTGTATCGCACGACTCAAAGTCTCACACTCCAGGACACAGCCGTTGAGGCGGTAGAAGTATGATCCCTTGCGGAGACCGAGGGAAAAACCAACCGTGGAGGGTAAACAGCTTAAGGAAATAATAATAATAATAATAATAATAATAATAATAATAATAATAATAATAATAATAATAATAATAATAATAACAGACCTTGGCAGATAGAACTTCGAAATTCAAGTTCAGTGGAGAAGTTTCAGATGCCTTTGAAACAAGGACAGGGGTCAGGCAAGGAGGTGAGCTCTCACCTCTGCTTTTCACCTGTGTTCTAGAGAAAGTCATCCGCAAATGGCGCAAGGAAAGGGGTCAGCAGTGGATTCAGACTGGGTTGCAGGAACACAAAGCTTGTAATTGACTGTCTAGTTTATTCAGATAATCTAGTAATATTTTACGACGTGAAATGATACAAATGTTAGATGAACTCAACATGAAACTAGAAAAATATGGAATGAGAATCAATAAGAAGAAGACCAAAAGTATGATAATTGGAGGAAAAGGTAGAAGTTGTCATATTAGTATAAGAGGAGAAGAAATAGAGCAAGTCAGTAACTTCAAGTATTTGGGAAGTATGATCAGAGATGATATGTATTGCACAACAGAAATTAAGAAAAGAATTGCCATAGCAAAAGAAGGCTTTAGGAAAGAATCAAAATTATTTTGTGGACCACTAAACAAAGATTTGAGGAAAAGACTTGCTAAGTGTTACATTTGGAGCATAGCGCTGTATGGCGCAGAGTCTTGGACATTGAGAAAGAAAGATGAGTGAAGATTGGAGGCACTAGAGATGTGGGTATGGAGGAGAATAGAACGAGTGAAATGGGAAGACCGGGTAAGGAATGAGGAGGTATTACGAAGGGTTGGAGAAGAACGAAGTATGTTACAAACCATTAGGAGAAAAATGAACTGGATCGGACATTGTTTGAGGAGGGACTGTTTACTGAAAGAAGGAATAGAAGGAATGGTGAAAGGCAAACGAGGAAGAGGAAGGAAAAAATATCAAATGTTGGACAATATCCAAGGAAATAAATATTCGGACATGAAAAACTTGGCGCAGGACAGGCAACAGTGGAGGAGGTTCATCCCATGACAAGACCTGCCATAAGGCAGAATACCTAGATAGATATAATACAGACACCTACAAAACAATTCAGGCGGCTTAAGACACAGGCAACGAAAGTAAATCTTCAGATCTTCTTCGAGAAAACTCAGTTTATAACGAAGAAAGGAGGCACAAGAAAGCTAAATGTGGAACAGAGAAAAATCAAGTGGGTAGGAAAGTTTAAATATCTAGGCGAGTTGATAGAACTCAACATGTTGAGAAAGACGCCTTCATGTCAGGCATGAATAAAATGGAAATAGCATGCAATCTAAGTACGGAGGTATACAACAAAATATCAATATCCTTGAACGACAAGTTAAGACACTACTGCACAGTCATTCGTCCGGAGGCCCTCTATACAACGGAGTGCCTTGTAATGAACAGAAAAGGCCTTATTGAGAAACTTGAGATCAAAGAAATATTTTGAGGGAAACCTAGGCCCCCATCAAAAAAGTGTGAATATAGAAGACGGCACAATCACGAGATATATTTCCACGTAGAAACGATAACCGATACGATGCTGAGGAGAAACGTTGCTTTCTATGATCACGTGACATGCATGAGCCCTGCAGGGTCAACCTAGCAGATATTCTCCTCCCTTGAAGATAAGAAGACGAAAGGGGCGTGGTTCAGTGAGGTAGAAAAAGATTTACAAGAAGTGGGCATCACACACCATGATATACTGGAGCACGACCCACTCAAGAAGGAACTTCAAGACCAGCAGAGTTTGCAAGGAAAGCCGAAACTGAAAACGGGAAAGTCGTGGACCGAAGAAAGAAAGGAACAACACTGGAAACGAATGCCGGAGTGCTGGACAAATGAAAAATTCAGGGGAAGAAACCTGTTGAAATGGCGTGCTCTTTAGTTGGCCGAGGAGCAAACGTCGATTCCGATCACTACCTAGTGAGAATAAAAGTAAGATTCACCCCGAAGAAAATTCATCATAAGAGGTCACAAATAATCCGTGCCCAGTGGGTAAGATCATGTGTAATGGTGCTGCGTCATTTGTCGGCTTATACAGAAGAACTGTACTTCTTTCATGGCTTCCGAGGAATAATAGTGGTTCTACTTGTGGTGTTACAAATGAGTTAGTGTTATCTTGTGATTTTGTTGTTATATAACAGGGTTTTTGGTTAATATTTAAAATGAATTTCATGCCGTAAATGTCCGCCATATTGGTAAATACGACAATTATTCCATAGATAACACGATCTAGAGGTCACTTCATATATCTAGTGAACATTTTTGATATTCTTCTTCTTCTTCTTGAAAGGTGTGGTTGGACTCATGTGTTATCGTCCAGTCACGAAAACATTTTTGATATAACTGCACTCATTTTGTTTCCTTTGTCATCAATTCCATAGAAACCACGAATAAGATATGCAATATTCCTTTTACTATCAGCGTTGCCAAGGCCACACTGCCGGCCACTATATTGTCAGCCATTTTTAAGCCTGGCAATGTGACGCATATGTAATGGACAGCATAATGCATTATTACCTGGTCAGCTCACGTGGGGGTTTAGTTCCGAACTAAGTACGAGCTAAGCATAACCCTACGTGAGACACTGGGATGGGGCTCTCAACCCCGACACGGCGTGTCCCAATGGCTAACAGGGAAGTTTCCTGTAGATATAAAGGACAAGTGTGAATACGACGTAGTCAAATAAGCACTCGCGGATCAACTGAGGAAACTAGAACTGTGGTCAACGGCTTCGATGGCAGAAGAGGACATAAGTCTCAATGGCTGAGAGGGCGGAAGAACCAAAAATAAAATCCACCTCGCGTCTGACTCGGATCGAGCGGTGAAGTGGTCAGCGTCTGTTTACCTAGTAGGTACGGCTGTATAGTTACGTTCCAGGAACTAGCAATCCCTGGTCCTAATTTCCCAGTGGAAACACTGGATCAATCTTTGATTACAAGCTATGATGATTCGTGAGAGTAAAATCAGCATTACCCCAGGTGGTAACCAATCCACCCGTCATGAGACGGCTACTGGGTATTCGGATTCTGGGGAACCCAGGCAATCACGAACGCAGAGAAAGTCGGAGTTCTCTGGCAAACTAACATCCAAAACCTTCACATACATTGGCATGTTCAATGTAAATACCTTAATCCAACCTGGTAAATTGCACAATCTTGCAACAGAACTAGATCAACAGAAAATTCAGATACTTGCCCTGCAGGAAACGAGATTCACTGATGAGGACACAGCTGATTATGGAAACTACCGTATCTTCAAGAGTAAAACGGAGCGGAGAGTTGGTAAGGGAACTCCCTTACTAGGAATGGCCTTCATGGTACATAAAAGTATTGTAGACTCAATAAAAGAAGTTACTCCCATAAGTAACCGGCTCATGACAATGCGAATCCAATGTGCTAACAAGAAATATACAATAGTGAATGTACATGCACCCACTAACGCGGACAATAAAAAAGAACCGCAAAAAACTGATGCATTCTGGGCTAAACTTGAGAAAATCATGGCGAAGATTCCAAAAGAGGATACAAAAATTTTGCTGGGCGACTTTAACGCACAAATTGGTAAAGAAAAAGAACATCAGAAAACTGTTGGCAAATTCCCTGCTCACAAATTCACTAACAAAAACGGGTTGAGACTCGTTGAACTGTGTCAACAAAACAATCTTAAAATCATGTCAACTTCTCTGAGAAAATCTCCACGGAAACAGAAGACCTGGAGGTCTCCCGTTCCAGGGATCGGTGAATTTCAAATCGATCACATTGCCATCTCTCATCCCATGCAGAGAGAGGTACACGATGTACAGGTACGCCGAGGAGCAAACGTCGATTCCGATCACTACCTAGTGAGAATAAAAGTAAGATTCACCCCGAAGAAAATTTATCATAAGAGGTCACAAATACCGAAGTTTGATACGACACAGATTGGAAATACTAATCTGCAAGAAGTGTGGGAAAGGGAACATGCAGGCACCTGGGAGAAATTCCGCAACAAAATCATCCAGAAAGCTCGAGAGCAAATTCCCCTGAAAAAGAATACTAAACACCCTTGGTGGAATTCTGAATGTGAACGTGCCTTGAAGGAACGAAAAGAAGCATTCCAGAAATACAACAGCAAGAAATCACCAGAAAACCAAACATATTTCAATGAAACTAGAAAACGAGTAACCAAAATCATCAGGCAGGTCAAGAGAAAACACTTGAAGCAACAACTGGACTCGATTGAAGACAACTTTCGTAACTACAATGTACGAGATTTCTACAGGGAATTTGGAGGACAAGTCCGTGGGTATGCTCCTCAAAACCTGGCTTTCAAAAGATCAGATGGAAAACTTGCATTCAGTAATCAGGATAATTGTCAGGAATTAGCACTTTACTTCGCTGATCTCCTCAACTGTCCAGAGCCCCTCACAAGATTCCCTCAAGAACCCCAAAGTCACACTTTCCCAGAATCTCCACCACCGACAGAGGAAGAAATCCGTGGCCACATCCTGAAACTTAAAAACAATAGGACCTCCGGAGAAGATGGCATCATTGCGGAACTTCTGAAAAATCTTGGACCTAACTCCCTCAAGGAGCTCACTCAAATCATCACAGATATCTGGCAATCGGAAGAATTACCTCAGGACTGGAAGTGCGCCCTCATCCACCCATTACACAAAAAGGGAGATAAGACCGACGTAAACAATTACAGGGGCATTTCTCTTCTCCAAGTGACTTACAAAATTCTTTCAGCTTGCCTTTTGAAGAGAACGCAAGAACAACTTGAATAAAGTATTGGCGAATATCAAGCAGGCTTCCGCCCTGGTCGCTCGTGTACAGAACAAATATTCAACTTGAAGGCAACACTTAAATACAAAGCATTGAGGAACAAACCGGTCATCTGCATTTTTGTTGACTTCAGGAAAGCGTACGACTCGGTTGATCGACAGTCTCTCTTCGTTATTCTTGAGGAACTGGGGCTTGATTCCAAGACCCTCAACCTCATCAAGGCAACACTCACTGACACTATCTCCAAAGTTAAATTCATGGGGGAGATCTCTGAACCATTCCCGATTAAAACTGGCGTCCGACAAGGTGACGGCTTATCTCCGCTTCTTTTCAACCTCGTCCTAGACAAAGTCATCCGCGAGTGGGAAAAGGTATTGAAAGACATGGGATACTGGCGCCCCATACGACTAGGACGACCCAAAGACGGTATTGAGATATCATGCCTTGCTTTTGCAGATGACCTGGCCATACTTACAGATGATGTATTCACAGCCGTTAAACAAATTGAAACCCTTAGCGAATGTGCTGGAAAGGTTGGCCTACAAATTTCCTTTGAAAAGACCAAGTTCTTCTGCTCAAAACTTGACATCCAAACTTTGAACACGACACATGGGCAAATCAACCGAGTACCACACTTCAAGTACTTGGGAGAAATACTTGAACCAACGGGAGGCGAGAAGGTTGCCCAGAAAATTCGCCTACAAAAATGTCGGAAAGCCTACGGTAGGGTTCACAACATATACAATAAAAAGTGCTTGTCCCGCCATGCAAAGATCAGACACTATAATACAGTAATAAAGCCCGAAGTCTTATATGCCAGTGAGACCCTTACACTAAACGGGAAAGGCGACCTAGAAAATATTTTAAAAGAAGAAAGGAGAATCCTGAGGAAAATTCTCGGCCCCCGAAAAACAGAAGATGGATATAGACTGAGGTCACGCAAAGAGACAGAAGAGCATTCCAACATTGCAGCAGACATCCGTAAAAGACGCCTGAAATTCTATGGGTACGTCCACAGCTTTGCGTGATCCATTGGGTCCATACGCACATAATAATAATAATAATAATAATAATAATAATAATAGTACCGGTGGTACACCTCCGGGCATTAGAACTGTGCGCCTTTTAGAAGGACATCCGTGATATAAAACTTTGAACTGTGGAGTGGAAGAAGTTTGGAACTTTAACCTTCAGTTGTCTCTACTGTGGATTTATGTGCCCCTTCTGGTGGGAGGACGGACAATTTTTTTTTCAAACGAATATGTGTTTTCTAAGTTAGTTAAACTGAAGTGTTCGTAGATTATTTTTTGGTATGCTAATATTACTAGCATTTCTATCACTTCCTTCCTTCTTAAATTAATAACAAATCAGAAAATGGGGAGTGCGTACAGGTCATCGACCTAGAGATATCTGGAACTTTCCGTCCACTATAAAAGCTGGGATCTTTTGGGCCATGTTGTCTTCTTCTTCGCTCCAGTCTAGAGTGCATACGTTAGTGGAGGCAGGAGAAAGCCTTGCCCGCTGTCAGAAGGCCCACCAGCTCAAGGTAATGGCAGACATCCTTTAAATATGAAAGATAACTTGAGGAGAAGATTTCAAAATTAATTCTTAATGTAAATTTCTAAAGATGAACATAGCCATTTAAATGTAAATTTTCAAGCAAGTCTAAGGAGTCTATTCTAATCCCTGCTAGGAAGGATGTAACTTAGGGAATAAACGGTGTTTACCCTCTTTTAAATACCACTCAACTTGGTATGGGGGTGACTTCTAAATTTCTAAATTGTTAACACTATTTTGGAACTTGATACATTTGCCTTTTAGTCACCCTCTGTAACTTAGGGCCATAATCCATATAGAATTTTAAGTGTTTTCAAGTGTGTTTCAAAACGAGAGAATTTCGTTTACGCACGATATCTTAAACCTTTACCTTTGACCACTAAGGTCATTTAGAATGGGCTCTTATTGCCTCTGTTTAAAGTGTCATTAATTATGAATGAGTGTGTGTGAATGAGCTGAAATGACAGTGAACTCTGTTATCTGGGTTTATATAGTAATTGGATAAGGAAATTGTGCCTTGGAGAGGCTAGATCGTAGTAAGTTTCGGAGCTCAGTCTCCAATAGTGTAATTGAGTGGAGAGAAAGCGCTCTTTGAAATAGTGTAACTTTCGAGCTACAAGCTCATTTGGTAAATTATTGTAGCTAAATTTTGACCTTAAGCCAATGTTGTGATCAGAGCTGACGAACTCACCACTTGGCTATTCAACTGTTATTTGATGTTGTTCCTCAAAGTTTGAAATTAGGAAAAGAAAGAGAAAGAAATAACATTTCAAATTTTAGAGTTTTAAATTATGCTCTCATCTTTTCTCTGTCCAGCCATTCAAACCCGCACCTTATTACACCTCTGCAAACCTACGATATTCCCGTAACAATAACAATAATGGGCTTGAAGATATCCGTAAAAGAGAAATAAAGATGCTGAGAAAATTTCTAGGCCCAAATGTTCGTAAAAGGTGGAATGAGGAGCCTCAAATCTAACAAAGAATTGAATCAAAGAACAGAACGGGTGATTGGATCGATGAAGAGGAGAAGGACACTTGTTGAGGATGGACAATAACAGACTAACGAACAGAATATTTAAATTCTTCAGGAGAAGGAAGACAGAGCTGATATCGTTTCGAGAAGTGAGGTTCTATTTGGGCTTCTGAAAGGTTACATCATGGACAGGAATCAATTTAGACAACTTGTCATAAAGTTACGAGACTCGGGAAACACTAGTGAGAAAAGGGAGATCCTGTGCAGAAAAAGGATGTAGAAGAAAGAATGAAAATACACTGGCAGAGGAGGCTAAAAATATCGCAAAGATTGCCATACGTGGTCCATAAAACGGCCGAAACGAAGGAAAAAAATAATGGCGCGTGACCCTCGGAGAGGCCAGATGTAGGACTTTCGAGTTACCGCCGTATAAGTGACTTCTAATGGCAAAAACACCCAGCCCCGGGGCAGAGGAATATAACAAAAGATAAATCCCTGTCATGTCCGGGAGTCGAATCATGACCGCTTGTACCAAGGGCCAGAATGTCGGACATCCGAAAGGTTCCGGCGACGACTGGAGAGGGCAGTGCTAGAACGAGGAAGGAAGCGTAGTGGCCTTCATTAAGGCACATCACCAGCATTTGCTTTGTGTGAAAATCGGAAACTACAGATAAACATAGAGTGGCTCGAACACACCATCTCCCGAAATCAAACTGACAACTAGATGACCACTACCGCGCACAGAACTTATTCCGTCTCATTCCGTACATGACTCGAAATCTGGAATAGAATGAATGCGCATTGTATACAGGAAGGTGCTAAGTAACACACCAATGGCTGGAATGCCATAGCTTACATGCTGTCAGGGTAGACATATTGACATCTCCGTCCCTCAGCACAATGCAGGTGCGGTCCCATTCTTCACAGCGGAGTTGAATGCAGCCGTTAAGTGGGTGTCTGTGTATTCTGAGAGACAAACGTCCCCGTAATGGATGAGCAATATCGAGGTGCGGAGGACCCCTCCAACGCAGGAACAAGGAGAAGAAGATTAAAGATAGAGCGAGAGAGAGAACAATCGAACCTTCTTCTCGCCCAATAATTCACTGTCTCACCTCAGCACTCTCACGTTATAAGACAATACCTTTCACACCAAATTCTCTATCAAATCTATTGAGGATATGGAGAAGTTAACGTGTACGCAATATATCTGATATTGTCCATTATATTAGGAAGTTGGTCCGTCTGTGTAGTGCAGTGGTTAGTGTGATTAGCAGCCACCCCGGAGACCCGGGTTGGATTCCCGACTCTGCCACGAAATTTGAAAAGTGGTACGAGGACTGGAAAGGGGTCCACTCAGCCTCGGGAGGTCAACTGAGTAGAGGGGTTTGATTCCCACCTCAGCCATCCCCGAAATGGATTTGCGTGGTTTCCCAATTCTCCTCCAGGGAAATGCCCGTATGGTACCTAACTTAGGCTACGGCCGCTTCCTTCCCTCTTTCTTGTATATCCCTCCCGATCTCCCCCCCCCACAAAGCACCTTTTCAGCATAGCAGGTGCGCAACCTAGGGGAAATACTGGTCCTCCTCCAGAGTTGTATACGCCGATCCAAAGCCTCATGCTCCAGGAAACTGTCCTAGAGGCAGTGGATGTGGGAGCCCTCGCTGAGGCTGAGAAAAATACCAACCCCGGAGGGTAGAAGGATTCAGAAAGAAAACATTAGGGGGTTGAATATTGCTTTCCTTATAAACTTCTTGTTTTGGCTTTTTTAAGTATCTGGGGTCGACACTAATGTAGGTTAGGCGCAGTTTTACGGCTGGATGCCTTTTTCGACGTCTGTCTTGTGTGGGGAGATATACTCAGAATTAAGTTTTTCTGTTGTGAAAAGGAAAATATGCATTGAGAGCGTCACAAACACTCAACCTCCGAAGACGAATTAACCATTTGTTGTTAAATCCTAGATCCGGCCGGTAATTGAACCTGTGGTCCTATAAACGGAAGTGTATTATGAGTATTGAATTTTCACGACCGCATTGTAATCGAAACCGATTTTCAACTTATTAGGTCATGTTACGTACATTTAGTACGTGTTGGAGAGATGTTAAGTACAGAACAAAAATGGCCAACCAAACACCAGTGGGATCCGAACCCACAACCTCCCGATTTCACGTCCAACAGAACAAAGATGGCCTAGGCCACCATAGCTCAATTGGTAGAGCAACCGACGCGAAATCGGGAGGTTGTGGGTTCGGATCCCACTGGTGTCTGGTTGGCCATTTTTGTTCTGTACTTAACATCTCTCCAACACGTACTAAATGTACGTAACATGACCTAATAAGTTGAAAATCGGTCTCGGAAGTGTATTATGTTAAGCATTCAGCCAAGGAGTGGGACGTATCTCTGATCAACTACAGAGTCTCTCACATAAACTCAGACCGAACGCACGGTGTTAGCACACAGTGCTACGGCAGCTGCCTGAGCCGTGGCCGCACTGCTTTAAGCGTGTATACAGTCTTATATGAAATGTTATAAAAGATGCTGGAAGTGTTGTCCTTGCTGCGTTATACGTCATTGTATCTGGTAATTACATTCTGGTTGACGCCAGTGAGTTCCGCCACTGTAACGTTCCTCATTTCATTGGTAATATTTTCTTTAACTTCCTCCAATGTGTGAAAATTTGTGTAAACGTATGTTCGATACACTTTTTCTTTGAGTTTACCCCACAAGAAGAAATCACACGCTGTTATATCTGGAGAACGAAGGGGAAATAGACCAGTCTGTCTGCAAACACTTCCGAGATTGTAAGAAGGGAATCTTCCACTGTATGAGCAGGGACTGAATCTTGTTGAAAACACCTACGCGATTTCTTTTCGTTAACTGACGGAAGAATGGCGTCAAAATGTCATCGTGGTACCTCTCTGCATTTACTGTCGTCTAGAAAAAAAAATAGGCCCAATTATTCGTCTTGCACTAACATGCACATCAAACACGAATGAGAATGAGAAACTTCATAAACTCCATTAGGATTTTCTGCACACCTATAGTGAGAGTCATGCCTGTTCACACGGCCATTACGCTGAAACCAGGCCTTAAAATAACTTTTAAATACAAAAATACAGTGTTGCAATGATAATTGACCAACCGTGTAAACGTTTGAGATTCACACTGGCGACTGATGCTTGCCAGGCCGAACACACACAGGCAGTTTGCAAGGTCAAGAACAATTCTCCAGAACCCCAGTCGGAGAGTAAAAACGCCGCTTCGACGATCTTAGTGTATATGAGATACGCTGTATTTCCTCCGAAATGATGGACCCTTGCGTATTAACTATATTTGGTTTTTTCCAAATGCCTTCCGGGTAACATAGTTCATTCTGGAGTTACAATAATTGCCTGAGTGTCTTACTTCTGCTGTTTTTTCACTTTCACTTTGAAAATAGTTTATGTTGCAGAACTAGAAACTTACTTTTAGCTCATGAGGTAGTACCGAGAGCATAATAATGAAAATGAAAATCCACAGCCTGTTTCCAGGCATTTGCCTGGGTCAAGCGGCGAGGATAGGAATTGTGCCAGTTTCCGAGGCCTGTCGCATTCCTTTGGGGCAATGATTAAATGAATGACTAATGAAATGAAATGATATTGGACAGTGTTGCCGGAATGAAAGATGACAGGGAAAACCTGATTTCCCGGAGAAAAGCCTGTCCCGTCTCCGTTTTGTCCAGCACAAATCTGCCATGGAGTGACCGGGATTTGAACCACGGTATCCAGCGGTGAGAGGCCTGCGAACATACGACTGTAATGAACATAAATGGCCGAAAGGATGTCAATGGGAAGCAAACCCAAAGCCTTTGAATTTCATGTACGATGCTCTAACAGTGAGCCTCGGTAGCTTTGCCATTTCTGTTCTCCGCTCTTGTGTCCGATTCCAACCTTATGGTTGGTTATACCGTGCCTTGGAGACTCTGAGGCTGCGTGGACGCAGAGCCACAAACTCGATCCGTATTTTGGACGTGAATGTAATAGATTCTGTGAAGAAATGGAGAGGAGCTGGTGTTCACCGTTGGCTGTCCTAAGAATGGTTTTCCGTGGTTTTTCACTGAGGCGAACGCCAGGACAGTTCCTAGTATAGGCATCAGCAACCAAACTCTATCAACTTATCCGCACATTTCCTTCTACGATACAAATCTCAGGGCGTGATAGACGGCGCCACCGTCTAGGAGGCCCGCCTTCCCCTTCAGGAATTAAAACATTTATTAGTAGTAGTAAGTTAGTTGTAGGCGATAATATCTAACACACTTGTCGATTGCTGCCAAAATAGGAGAGACTCCAAACTTCTTAGAATACGTTGAGTCTTTTATTCTTCAGAGCATCAGCGATGCCTGATCTGGCAGCAGGATAATGCAAGTTGCGTAAGAGTTCACACGAGGACATGAGCAAGTGTTTTGCACTCTCTTTGGCAACGCCGACAGAGGCCGCTGTCCTGAGACCTGCCTAGTATAGTTTATACAACTGATAAGCTTTCTTAGCACAGAATTCCAGCACACTGGAGGTTAATCAGTAAGGTAAGAAATCGTAATGTAGGAAAGGAATTTCTGTCGATATTTGGGAATAAGGTTTTTGAAAATCAGTGCAGTTTCAGACAACTGGAAACCTTTGAGGAAGAGATTATCAGTATATGCCAAGTCCGTCAGTGAATAATACCAAGGAGAAATAGAAAGTAATGTTATGCTAATGTTTCATAGAGCGCGAATAGGCCTGTGAGAGAATGCCAAGGAAACTAAGTTAGCTATATTGAGTGATTATCGAATAATGGGTACGTCATTACAGGCAATCAAAAGGCATTTTTGTTCATTATTGGGGCTGCTGCGTTAATTGATGATAGAATTAATTTTAGTTTCGAGACAATTGTAATGAATGGCTTTAATATTTCATAGGATACATAGGTCATTTACTTAAATGCACGTAAACGTTAAATTGGATTGAAACGTAGTATGCAATTTGATCTATGCCACGACTCGGTCTTAATGGTGTACTGTGCTGTAATCATTCCATCTAATATCCTGCTCTTTGTCGGGCTGAGTTTCTCAGACGGTTGACTCCAATTTAGCAGGTTCAATCCTGGCTCCGTTCAATGGTGTTCCGACGGTGTTCAAATACGTCACCGTCGTGTCGGTAGATTTACCGGCACATACAGTAATTCCTGTGGGACAAAATTCCGGCACCTCAGCGTCTCCGAAAACCGTCAAAATTAGTTAGTGCGACACAAAACCAATAACATTATTATAGTATACTAGCAGTTTCACCCGCATTGTACAAAGTATGGTGTTGTTCGTTACTGTCATCACGGATGTATTTGCAAAGTTTCTAGTTAAAGAAATAAAGCTCATGATATTCTGTGGTAATAGAATGTAATATTTTGTCAACAATACACTTGAATATACATCACACAAAGAAATTGAATTAAACGTTCCGTAGAACAACACTACGCGCCGAACTGTTACAAAGTCATTCAAAGATCTTCGTCATGGAGACAAATGTACTCATAACTTTTCTCAGAATCTTCCAATTTAAGCAGTTATTACTCCAAAGAATGCGATTGATCCACTGAGTGTACTTAGGCCAAAACGAACTCCGTACCTCAATTAGAACCAAAGATATGTTTGCTTTAAAGAGACAAAAAATTGAAAATTCCTATAATTTGAGATACGTGGAAATTAAGTGATTTATAGTACCTGATGACGACAAATCTGTACATGAGTACCTTTCAGTTAAAAAAAAGAATGAAGGAAATCGACCGGATAGAATGGCCGGACTGACTTTAGTTTTCATAATTTTTTTAAATATATAGATTATAATACTTCAAATGGTTTATGAAGACAAGGTAAGTTTATAAAAAAATAGCCTGAGTTACACTTTATAGGCGCATTTATAATTCTTAAAATTACTGTTTAAATGTGTAATGGATACACAATAAATATACTGACGTCTGGCCTTTGCAATTATTTGATGTTAAGCAATCTGCTAAAATACAAATTGCAAAATTCAAAATGTTCCCTTCAAGAATTATCACTCCGGGCTTCAAAGTTCTGCAATTGAATTTACTATTCATAAACTAATTGGAAACTGCACACCCCTGGGGTGAAAACTGATCATGAATTGGACACAAGACCTTTTACAAGATTGTATGTAGTAATGTGACTTACTGTCTTTTCTGAATATGCGACATATTACCTTCCTCTTCCTTGTCTGATTCGTCAGGGTTTGATACTCAATCGCTTTCAGAGTATTCTTCCAGTACGTTCACTTTCCTGCTCACTTGCCGTAGTTCACTTAATGACATGTCATTTTTCATAGACGTAATTTTATAGAAGTGAGCTTGCACTCAGATGTGTAACACAAGCAATAATGCCAATTCTGGGAGACCCAAAAGTAGTATAATTGGATGGTTCTGGCGCCACCGCCACCGCGGGCTCCCAGAGGCCACCTCCACCGCCACCGCACTGGGGGGCCTCCCAGGGGCCTCCTCCACCGCCACCGCAGCCAGAGGCCTCCAAGAGGTCTCCTCCACCACCCGCGGGAAATTTGAATTTGTAAACAAAGCCACGTGCTTTTTGACAGCTGTCATCGACAACAACGCATTGCTAACCTCAGTACTGCCATCTTGACGGACCTAAACCTCAGTAGTGCCAACTTAACCTAACTAGCGCGAGGTAAACAAAGCCACGTGTTTTTTGACAGCCACGTGCTTTTTGACAGACAACAACGCATCGCTAACCTCAGTACTGCCATCTTGACGGGCCTAAACCTCAGTAGTACCAACTTAACCTAACTAGCGCGTGGTAAACAAAGCCACGTGCTTTTTGACAGCTGTCATCCGCCATCTTTAAACTACAGAGCACTGTGCTGCCCTCTTTATCGCAGTAGCTGCAAATTCGTCACCTGTCATCGGCAGTGCAGCCATCTTGGCGGGTCTAAACCTTAGTGCTACCAACTTAACCTCACTAGCGCGAGATAAACAAATCCACGTGCTACTTTGACAGCTGTCATCCGCCATCTTTAATCTATAGAGCACAGTGCTGCCCACTTTAGCTACTTACCTGTGAAATGTGGTACGTCACAGCTGTCATCCGCCATCTTGCATCGCAAACCTCAGTGCTGCACTCTTTAGCTAGATACCTTTGAAATGTAGTGGCGGCAATTTGAGAAATTCTTTATGCTCTTGTTTGGAAACAAAGCCACGTGCTTTTTTGACAGCTGTCATCCGACATCTTTAATCCAGAGAGCACCGTGCTGTCCTCTTTTGCTACTTACATTTGAAATGTGGTACGTCAGAGCTGTCAGCCTCCATCTTGCATCGCAAACCTCAGTGCTGCACTCTTTAGCTAGATACCTTTGAAATGTTGTGGCGGCAATTTGAAAAATTCTTTATGCTCTTGTTTGGAAACAAACCTATGCGCTTTTTTTGACAGCTATCATTCGCCATCTTTAATCCAGAGAGCACCGTGCTGCCCTCTATGTGGGGGTGGTAAATTCTACGCGCTCTTGTTTGGAAACAAACCCATGTGCTTTTCTGACAGCTGTCAACCGCCAGAGAGCACCGTGCTGCCCTCTTTGTGCCAGTGGCAAATTCCACGTGCTTTTTGACAGCTGTCATCCGCCATCTTGCATCACAAACCTCAGTGCTTTACTCTTTAGCTAGATACCTCTGAAATGTGGTGGCGGCAAATTCCACGTGCTCTTGTTTGGAAACAAAGCCACGTGCTTTTTTGACAGCTGTCATCTACCATGTTTAATCAATAGAGCACTGTGCTTCTATCATGCGGGTAATTTCGTCAGCTGTCATCCGCTATCTTTAATCCACAGAGCACCGTGCTGCTCTCTGCAGTAGCGGGCAATTTGAAAAGTTCTGTTAGCTGTCATCCGCCATCTTTAATCAAGAGAGCACCGTGCTGCCATCTTTAGCTAGATACCTTTGAAATGTGGTGGCGGCAAATTGAAAAATTCCACGTGCTCTTGTTTAGTAAACAAACTCACGCGCTTTTTGTCAGCTGTCATCCGCCATCTTACATCGCAAACCTCAGTGCTACACTCTTTAGTTGAAAAATGGTGGCGGATAATTTAAAAAGAATAACTCTACAGCAGCCATCTCTCGACGCTAATTGCACAAGATGGTGGCTATACATGACTCCTTAAAGGTGCTTATGCAAGATGATCGCTATACATAGTTTCTTATGAGACGCCCTTGGGATGCTTGCGCAAGATGGCGGTTATACAAGGCTCCTTATGAGACACCCTAGGGATGATTGCGCAAGATGGTGGTTGCTCTTATGAGGCGGCTTAAGGATCCTTGCACAAGATGACTAGAGACGCCCCCTAAGAATGCTTGCGCAAGATGGCGGACGCAAGATGGCGGCTATACATAGCTCCTTATGAGACAGCCTAGGGGGTGCTCGCACAAGATGGCGGCTACTCTTATGAAGAAAGCTAGCTTAGAGGCTACTGCTCAAGATAACGGTTGCTGTTATGCATGCGGTGGAGAGCAAATTGAAATTCTATGTGCTTAATCAACAGAGCACCCTGCTACCCTCTTTAGCTGAAATGTGGTGGTGGATAATTTGAAAAATTCTTTTGACAGGTGTCATCTTTCAACAATGACGACTATACATAGGCAGTTAAGACCTTATCATTCTCCTCCTCCTCCTTCTCTACCTCCGTCTCTTATGTCAAGGCATAGCTTTATATCGAACAAGTTTAAACCTGCATCGCGAAGGCAAGCGTGTGCAGCGATAACATTATTGTACATGTTTAGACTTGCGAAACATAAGAAGAGTAGAATCAAACGCTGTACTCGATACAACATGTGATCAGAACATTGATTGATGTGTTCAGAACACAAAATAAGTGATCAAGACTAGAATCGAACACTGTACTCGATGTCGTTAACTTCAACATGTGATTAAAACATTGTTTGTAGTGTTCAGAACACTACATAAGTAGAATCGAACGCTGTACTTAATACAACATGTTAGGGGATAACTTTGTTCTAAGAAGATCAGATTGAAACACAACAAGACTAGAATCGAACAATACACTCGATGTCGTTAACCTTAACATGTGATCAGAACATTGATTGATGTGTTCAGATCACTAAACAAGTAGAACCGAACACTGTACAACATGTTAGGGGATACCTTTGTTCTAAGAAAATTAGATTGAAACATAACAAGACTAGAATCGAACACTACACTCGATGTCGTTAACCTTAACATGTGATCCGATACAACATGTTAGGGATACCTTTGTTCTAAGAAAATTAGATTGAAACATAGCAAGACTAGAACCGGACACTGTACTCGATACAACATGTTAGGGGATACCTTTGTTCTAAGAAAATTAGATTGAAACATAACAAGACTAGAACCGGACACTGTACTCGATACAACATGTTAGGGGATACCTTTGTTCTAAGAAAATTAGATTGAAACATAACAAGACTAGAATCGAACACTGCACTCGATGTCGTTAACCTTAACATGTGATCAGAACATTGATTGATGTGTTCAGATCACTAAACAAGTAGAACCGAACACTGTACAACATGTCAGAGAATAACTGTGTTCTAAGAAAATTAGATTGAAACATAACAAGACTAGAACCGAACACTGTACTCGATACAACATGTTAGGGGATACCTTTGTTCTAAGAAAATTAGATTGAAACATAACAAGACTAGAATCGAACACTGCACTCGATGTCGTTAACCTTAACATGTGATCAGAACATTGATTGATGTGTTCAGATCACTAAACAAGTAGAACCGAACACTGTACAACATGTTAGGGGATACCTTTGTTCTATGAAAATTAGATTGAAACATAACAAGACTAGAATCGAACACTACACTCGATGTCGTTAACCTTAACATGTGATCCGATACAACATGTTAGGGATACCTTTGTTCTAAGAAAATTAGATTGAAACATAGCAAGACTAGAATCGAACACTGTAAGAACATTGATTGATGTGTTCACAGAAAAGTACAACTTCAATGATTTACCTAGTGTAAAAATCAAAAAAACACACTGTGCACATATCGCATAGCTATCTAGCCTATCACTTGCCTAGTACGAAAATCAAAAACACACTGTGCACATATCGCATAGCTAACTCGGCAACACTTCAAATGATTTGCTTAGTGCGAAAATAAAAAATCTATATCACGTAGCTAACTCGTTCACCGCACTGCTAAGACGCTTAGTAATTGCAAATACACTGATATATGTCATACGATAATCAAGAAAGCACACTGCATAGCCAACTCGCTCGGTCACTCGCTTAGTAATTGCAACACGACTAGGACACTGATACACGTTACTCTTTTTTTCTCGAAACACACACACACGCACACGGATAAGAATGTTGTGAGATACTACATACTTACATGTTTTTTTAAAAAAAATAGGGAGATGAAAGATCATAAATTATATGTACACATGTTGTCTCCTCCAAGTTGTAAGACGAAATAGACGCAGCACTGCGAGTTTCCGCTATAGCTGGCGAACGGAAGTAGCATGATATCTCAGCAAAAAAAATACGGGTGAGCTTGCATACACGCAAGTCAGACACAATAATGGATACCGCGATTCAAATCCTGGCAACTTATGCCGTCAGGAAGGGCATCCGGCTAGATCATGTTATGACGATCGCGCAGGTCCCTCGCCTAGCATTTGCTATTTTTTACGGCTTCCGACAGTAGGAGTTCGAACCTGCTATCTCCCGAAGTAGCGAGAATGATTGCGGGTACAAGAGTGTTGAGGGTGATTCATTTGTCGGATGGAGGTGATAAGCCTTGTGCAGGCTTCTTCGGTAGGAGTAGGCTATATGCCAGTACCGGGACATCTAGTTATAAAACCCGCTACAACAGATTTGTCGCGTATACTGCGATTTAAAATCCTAGTCCTTTAACGTCAGGAAGGGCAACCGACCGTAAAACAATAGTGTATGATGTAAGAGGCTGGATACTAATGGTTTATGCGTCAAGAAGGGCATCCAGCTATTAAACAATAGTTTGTGGTGTGGGACACAATTTAATATCTTGTTTCTCTTATCAAAAATAACACCCGGCTGTAAAATTAATTCTTGTGATTTAAAATCCTACTTCTTGCATCACGAAGGGTAACTAGTCTTAAAACAAATTCTTGCGATTTAAAATCCTGGTTTTGCGTCAGGAAGGGCATCCGGCTGTAAAACAATAGTTCATGATACAGCGATTTAAAATCTTAGTTCCTGCACTAAGAAGAGCATCTAGCTGTAAATCCCCGATTCTCATGTTAGAAAGGGCAAGTAGTTGTATAACAGATTTTTAATCCCAGTTCTTTGACGTCAGGAAGGGCAACCGCTCGAAAACAATAGTGTATGATGTAAGAGGCTAGATATTGCTAGTTTTGCGTCAGGAAGGGCAACTAGTCTTAAAACAAATTCTTGCGATTTAAAATCTTAGTTTTGGGTCAGGAAGGGCATCCGGCTGTAAAACAATAGTTCATGATACAGCGATTTAAAATCTTAGTTTCTGCACTAAGAAGAGCATCTAGCTGTAAATCCCCGATTCTCGTGTTAGAAAGGGCAACTAGTTGTAAAACAGATTCTTAATCCCAGTTCTTTGACGTCAGGAAGGGTAAATGGTCGAAAACAATAGTGTATGATGTAAGAGGCTAGATACTGCCAGTTTTGCGTCAGGAAGGGCAACTAGTCTTAAAACAAATTCTTGCGATTTAAAATCTTAGTTTTGGGTCAGGAAGGGCATCCGGCTGTAAAACAATAGTTCGTGATACAGCGATTTAAAATCTTAGTTCCTGCACTAAGAAGAGCATCTAGCTGTAAAACCCCGATTCTCGTGTTAGAAAGGGCAACTAGTTGTAAAACAGATTCTTAATCCCAGTTCTTTGACGTTAGGAAGGGCAACCGGTCGAAAACAATAGTGTATGATGTAAGAGGCTAGATACTGCTAGTTTTGTGTCAGGAAGGGCAACCAGTAGTAAAACAGATTATTGTGATTTAAAATCTCGCGTCAGGAAGAGCAACCGGCCGTACCGTGAAACAATAGTGTATGATGTAAGAGGCTAGATACTGCTAGTTTTGTGTCAGGAAGGGCAACCAGTCGTAAAACAGATTATTGTGATTTAAAATCTCGCGTCAGGAAGGGCAACCGGCCGTACCGTGAAACAATAGTGTGTGATGTAAGAGGCTAGATACTGCTTTTTAAAATCTAAGAAGAGCATCTAGCTGTAAAACCCCGATTCTCGTGTTAGAAAGGGCAACTATTTGTAAAACGGATTCTTAATCCCAGTTCTTTGACGTTAGGAAGGGCAACCGGTCGAAAACAATAGTGTATGATGTAAGAGGCTAGATATCGCTAGTTTTGTGTCAGGAAGCGCAACCAGTCGTAAAACAGATTATTGTGATTTAAAATCTCGCGTCAGGAGGGGGGCACTCGGCTGTAAAACATATTTTTAATCCAAGAGAATCGAACCCGAGACTGCCGGGTGAGAGGCAAGCACACTAAACTAAACTGTAGGCTATAGGTTACATTTTTTTTGTTCCACAGTCTTTGAAGTTGTATCGGCGCAGTCATTCAGAGCGAAGTGTGGAATGCATGTGTTGGCTGAAATTGTACACTCGGCTTCCGGCTGTACTAACCATGAACGAGGACACTGCGTGCTGATAAGCCACTTGTAACTCGCGGAACGTTTTCTTAGCCGTGTAGAATTTAGTTCGTGTAAGTTCCTAACATAAAATATTATGATTGTACGGTGGGGTTAAAACACAGTACTGACACATAGCCTACCCCTATCGAAAGAGCCTGCACGGCGCTGGCATATAGACTACTCCTGTTGAAGGAGTCTACACAAGGTTTACCGCCCCCATCAACAGCCCTTACTTAATGCTGGCTTTTTTGCACGCCCTCGAAACTACCTAAGAATGTAATATACTACAGTAGGGAGAGGGTAGAACTCGGTGCCGGCACATAGCCTACTCCTACTGAAGAAGCCTGCACACAGCTTAACGCCTCCATCCGACAGATGAATCACCCTCAACATCTTGTACTTACAATCGGTTTCGGGGAAGCCTGCAGAAGGTTTAACGCCCCCCATCAACAGCCCTTAATTAATGCTGGCTTTTTGCACGCCCTCCAAACTACCTAAGAATGTAATATACAATAGTAGGGAGAGGGTAAAACCCGGTGCCGGTACATAGCCTACTCCTACCGAAGAAGCCTGCACAATTCTTAACGCCTCCATCCGACAGATGAATCGCCATCAACATCTTATACTCATAATCATTTTCGAAGGAGTCTGCACAAGGCTTAACGCCCCACATCAACAGCCCTTACTTAATGCTGGCTTTTTGCACGCCCTCAGCCTGCACACAGCTTATCGCCTCCGTCCGACAGATGAATCACTATCAAGATCTTTTACTCACAATCATTTTCGAAGGAGTCTGCACAAGGTTTAACGTCCCCATCAACAGCCCTTACTTAATGCTGGCTCTTTGCACGCCCTCGAAACTACCTGAGAATGTAATATGCAACAGTAGGATCGCCCCCATCCGACAAATGAATCACCCTCAACATTCTTGTACCCGCAATCATTCTCGCTACTTCGGGAGATAGCAGGTTCGAAATCCTACTGTCGGAAGCCGTAAAAAATAGCAAATGCTAGGCGAGGGACCTGCGCGATCGTCATAACATGATCTAGCCGGATGCCCTTCCTGACGGCATAAGTTGCCAGGATTTGAATCGCGGTATCCATCATTGTGTCTGACTTGCGTGTATGCAAGCTCACGCGTTTTTTTTTGCTGAGATATCATGCTACTTCCGTTCGCCAGCTATAGCGGAAACTCGCAGTACTGCGTCTATTTCGTCTACAACTTGGAGGAGACAACATGTGTACATATAATTTATGATCTTTCATCCCCCTATTTTTTTTAAAAAAAAGTAAGTATGTAGTATCTCACAACATTCTTATCCGTGTGCGTGTGTGTGTGTTTCGAGAAAACAACGAGTAACGTTTATCAGTGTTCTAGTCGTGTTACAATTACTAAGCGAGTGACCGAGCGAGCTGGCTACGCAGTGTGCCTTCTTGATTTTCGTATGACATATATCAGTGTATTTGCAATTACTAAGCGTCTTAGCAGTGCGGTGAACGAGTTAGCTACGTGGTATAGATTTTTTATTTTCGCACTAAGCAAATCATTTGAAGTGCTGCCGAGTTAGCTATGCGATATGTGCACAGTGTGTTTTTGATTTTCGTACTAGGCAAGTGATAGGCTAGATAGCTATGCGATATGTGCACAGTGTGTGTTTTTGATTTTTACACTAGGTAAATCATTGAAGTTGTACTTTTCTGTGAACACATCAAACAAGGTTCTTACAGTGTTCGATCCTAGTCTTGCTATGTTTAAATCTAATTTTCTTAGAACAAAGGTATCCCCTAACATGTTGTATCGGATCACATGTTAAGGTTAACGACATCGAGTGTAGTGTTCGATTCTAGTCTTGTTATGTTTCAATCTAATTTTCTTAGAACAAAGGTATCCCCTAACATGTTGTACAGTGTTCGGTTCTACTTGTTTAGTGATCTGAACACATCAATCAATGTTCTGATCACATGTTAAGGTTAACGACATCGAGTGCAGTGTTCGATTCTAGTCTTTTGTTATGTTTCAATCTAATTTTCTTAGAACAAAGGTATCCCCTAACATGTTGTATCGAGTACAGTGTTCGGTTCTAGTCTTGTTATGTTTCAATCTAATTTTCTTAGAACAAAGTTATTCCCTGACATGTTGTACAGTGTTCGGTTCTACTTGTTTAGTGATCTGAACACATCAATCAATGTTCTGATCACATGTTAAGGTTAACGACATCGAGTGCAGTGTTCGATTCTAGTCTTGTTATGTTTCAATCTAATTTTCCTAGAACAAAGGTATCCCCTAACATGTTGTACAGTGTTCGGTTCTACTTGTTTAGTGATCTGAACACATCAATCAAAGTTCTGATCACATGTTAAGGTAAACGACATCGAGTGCAGTGTTCAATTCTAGTCTTGTTATGTTTCAATCTGATCTTCTTATAGCAAAGGTACCCCTAACATGTTGTATTAAGTACAGCGTTCGATTCTACTTATGTATTGTTCTGAACACACCAAACAATGTTTTAATCACATGTTGAAGTTAACGACATCGAGTACAGTGTTCGATTCTAGTCTTGATCACTTATTTTGTGTTCTGAACACATCCATCAATGTTCTGATCACATGTTGTATCGAGTACAGCGTTTGATTCTACTCTTCTTATGTTTCGCAAGTCTAAACATGTACAATAATGTTATCGCTGCACACGCTTGCCTTCGCGATGCAGGTTTAAACTTGTTCGATATAAAGCTATGCCTTGACATAAGAGGCGGAGGTAGAGAAGGAGGAGGAGGAGGAGAATGATAAGGTCCTAACTGCCTATGTATAGTCGTCATTATTGAAAGATGACACCTGTCAAAATAATTTTTCAAATTATCCACCACCACATTTCAGCTAAAGAGGGTAGCAGGGTGCTCTGTTGATTAAGCACATAGAATTTCAATTTGCTCTCCACCGCATGCATAACAGTAACCGTTATCTTGCGGAGTAGCCTCTAAGCTAGCTTTCTTCAAAAGAGTAGCCGCCATCTTGTGCGAGCACCCCCTAGGCTGTCTCATAAGGAGCTATGTATAGCCGCCATCTTGCGTCCGCCATCTTGCGCAAGCGTCCTTAGGGGGGCGTCTCTAGCCATCTTGTGCAAGGATCCTTAAGCCGCCTCATAAGAGCAACCACCATCTTGCGCAAGCATCCCTAGGGTGTCTCATAAGGATCCTTGTATAACCGCCATCTTGCGCAAGCATCCCAAGGGCGTCTCATAAGAAACTATGTATAGCGATCATCTTGCATAAGCACCTTTAAGGAGTCATGTATAGCCACCATCTTGTGCAATTAGCGTCGAGAGATGGCTGCTGTAGAATTATTCTTTTTAAATTATCCGCCACCATTTTTCAACTAAAGAGTGTAGCACTGAGGTTTGCGATGTAAGATGGCGGATGACAGCTGACAAAAAGCGCGTGAGTTTGTTTACTAAACAAGAGCACGTGGAATTTTTCAATTTGCCGCCACCACATTTCAAAGGTATCTAGCTAAAGATGGCAGCACGGTGCTCTCTTGATTAAAGATGGCGGATGACAGCTAACAGAACTTTTCAAATTGCCCGCTACTACAGAGAGCAGCACGGTGCTCTGTGGATTAAAGATAGCGGATGACAGCTGACGAAATTACCCGCATGATAGCAGCACAGTGCTCTATTGATTAAACATGGTATATGACAGCAGTCCAAAAAGCACGTGGCTTTGTTTCCAAACAAGAGCACGTGGTATTTGCCGCCACCACATTTCAGAGATATCTAGCTAAAGAGTACAGCACTGAGGTTTGTTATGCATGATGGCGGATGACAGCTGTCAAAAAGCACGTGGAATTTGCCACCGGCACAAAGAGGGCAGCACGGTGCTCTCTGGCGGTTGACAGCTGTCAGAAAAGCACATGGGTTTGTTTCCAAACAAGAGCGCGTAGAATTTACCACCCCCCACATAGAGGGCAGCACGGTGCTCTCTGGATTAAAGATGGCGAATGATAGCTGTCAAAAAAAGCGCATAGAGCATAAAGAATTTCTCAAATTGCCGCCACTACATTTCAAAGGTATCTAGCTAAAGAGTGCAGCACTGAGGTTTGCGATGCAAGATGGCGGATGACAGCTGTGACGTACCACATTTCAAAGGTCAGTAGCTAAAGAGTGCAGCACTGTGCTCTATAGATTAAAGATGGCGGATGACAGCTGTCAAAGTAGCACGTGGATTTGTTTATCTCGCGCTAGTGAGGTTAAGTTGGTAGCACTAAGGTTTAGACCCGCCAAGATGGCTGCACTGCCGATGACAGGTGACGAATTTGCAGCTACTGCGATAAAGAGGGCAGCACAGTGCTCTGTAGTTTAAAGATGGCGGATGACAGCTGTCAAAAGCACGTGGCTTTGTTTACCACGCGCTAGTTAGGTTAAGTTGGTACTACTGAGGTTTAGGCCCGTCAAGATGGCAGTACTGAGGTTAGCGATGCGTTGTTGTCTGTCAAAAAGCACGTGGCTGTCAAAAAACACGTGGCTTTGTTTACCTCGCGCTAGTTAGGTTAAGTTGGCACTACTGAGGTTTAGGCCCGTCAAGATGGCAGTACTGAGGTTAGCAATGCGTTGTTGTCGATGACAGCTGTCAAAAAGCACGTGGCTTTGTTTACAAATTCAAATTTCCCGCGGGTGGTGGAGGATACCTCTGGGAAGCCTCTGGCTGCGGTGGCGGTGGAGGAGGCCCCTGGGAGGCCCCCCAGTGCGGTGGGTGTGGAGGTGGCCTCTGGGAGCCCGCGGTGGCGGTGGCGCCAGAACCATCCAATTATACTACTCCCAAACGGTTGTTATTTCGAGTTCTATAACTGATCATGTAACCGGAAGCGCGTGAGCTCAAACTAGACAACGAGAGAGCAAGGTATCAGATGAACAGGAATTTAATCCCTATCATTCCCCCACCAAGTATAAAATCATGTGGCATGGGTCAGCGGAGTGAAGTCCCAGCGTTGCAAGGTTAACCAACAATGTGCACCATTCTCTCAGCTATAATAGATAGTTGTCGGTTAGCAGATGAGCCTTCAAATACATTTCACGTAGTTTAAATCTCTAAGGCCCAGTTTTATAAACGTGGGTTAAATAAGCTTTAACCCTTGGTTTGTTAAGTTAGGCTTAATGTTTTAACTCATGCTTACGAGTCACGCGTTTCACCAAGCTATTTCGGCAGAGGGTTAACTAACCCTCGCCGGAAAAAGCTGCTGTGTGATCAAGGAGGCAGAGATTATGAAGACACTTCTTGCGTGGCTCTTTTGCTTATTTCTTGCGCGGTATTTCGTTTTCCTACTCAGTCCCGTGGTAAATATTATTCTTTCGTGATCGTGATAAAACTGATTGCAGTGATCGAAAAATGGAAGAAGTTCAGAAGAGAAATGGAGGCACGAATTGTTCTGCTTTAGAAAAAATATTAACTTACTTATTGAATTAACCACTAAGTACCAAATCATTATGGAATGCAAGAAAACTGACGGTATAAAATTAAAAGGAAAGGGGGACGAATGGGAAAAACAACAGGGGAATTTAGTAGCGTTGCCTACGTTACAGGCCATCTTCAACTATATAACGAATTTGGAGGTTAGAACCACTGATTACTTGACAATTGACAGAAAAATAACCATTGTTGTCGCGGACTATTATATGATATGACCCTGTGGTATAAAATGTTAATGCAATCAATACTTTTAGCATAGGAGAGAGAGAGAGGCCTTTTTCGGTCAGGTGTGTATTCTAACCACTGACGAATTTCATCGACTACTTTACTGACGACGGTGTTGACAGTCTTCAGAAATTTTTACTCAGATAAATTTTGAAAGTCTTTCCTTCTTGTTATAGCCCAGTTTCTGTTAGGAACACCATTTAACAAATCTAAACAGAGCAACTCTGCATCAAAAAAATGATACTGCGGCTATTTTAACCTCGAGTTAAGAGTTTACCCCAGGTAAAAGGACGGGTTAACTTAACTCCGGCCTTAACCCAAAGTTAAAATTAACCCTCCTCGATAAAACAGAATGAATGGTGAAATTCAGAGTTAAAACTGTATAACTCCGGGTTAAGGTTTAATCCACGTTGATGAAACCGGCGGTGCCGAGTAGCTGTAGTCGCTTAAGTGCGGCCAGTGTCCAGTATTCGGGAGACAGTGGATTCGAACCCCACTGTCGGCAGCCCTGAAGATGGTTTTCTGTGGTTTCCCATTTTCACACCAGACAAATGCTGGGGCTGTACCTTAATTAAAGCCACGGCCGCTTTCTTCCCATTCCTAGGCCTTTCCTATCCCATCGTCGGCATAAGACATATCTGTGTCGGTACGACGTAAAGCAAAATAGCGATGAAACCGGCTCAATGATGTGGTTTGATTCCATGTGGTGCAACAATGATCGTTAATTTACTTCTAATTAGTCCACATTTCTCATTTTCCATAAAACCTTTTAAATGGTTTTTATTTTAGGTCTGTTATATAGGTAATTTTACTTACAATCCGTCTTCCTCAGTTTCAGTAAAATTCCTACAAAATCAGTTCTTTCTGAAAGGTTGCACGTCTATTATGTTGGTAATTACACTTGTCTTTACCTGAATTTCTAATTCTATTTCTCATTTTCAATTAATCATTCATTACATAAACCAACTCATTTCTGATATCATGAAAAATCTGTGAAAGTCAATAATTCATGTGTATTCATAAACCATTTCCAAAAAAATGAAGCTTTGGACATTTTAAAACATTACCGGTAAAAGAAAATATTTTATATGTGTACATCAAACTTATCATTATCAGTTATCACAGATGATTATAGATAATTATCGCTTATTATGTTTAGTTGCTAAGTAATTATTTTTACCGTAACCTATTTATATATTGCCTCTAATAACTACAAAATTCCATCTTCCCCATAACCAGTATAACACTAAAACGCAGTACCTGGTATTTGGAACTCTACGAAGGTACTTCAGACTCTTTACTTGATAACCATGCAGAAAAGAATCGAGAGGTGTTCAGTGGTAGAGCTCTACTTCGACAAAGAGAAATGTACTGCCATTATTAGAAAGCTCATTGAGGAAATGGGCTCTATCACAAAAGCGTGGCTTTCTTTTCCTTTTATGCGCTAGAAGATATAATGAAGGAAAAGAAGTATTTCCTTATGTTCCTTTGAAACTCACTGACCTGGTATAGCTAGCCGTATTAAGTAGCTTCAAAGGTTATTTCTCCGGTGTAATGCACTCAGTGTGGCGGACAAACACGGCGGAAATAATTCTTCGTTAACGAGCAAGTAGCTGAGAAGTACGCTGTAAGGAGAGTGCGTTATAGAGCAGTAGATCAGAAATGATGAGTGATAGCATCCTCGCGCTACCGCAAGCAAAGGAGGTCACGAGACCTGTAATTCATGCTTCCACCCTTAATATCTTAAATACAGGGAAACGTTCTTCGTACAACTTTAAAGAACTTCAACTTTTGAACTACTCCCTTGATTGACCATATCCGAGTCGTGATCTGCCCACGTAACTTTTTCTTGTAGTCTTGAAATCATCAACATAGATTGTCTGATGTAGATCTCCATGCAACTCTGTCCTGTGTTAACCTCTCTACTTTTATGTAAGAATTGGAACATATATCTGCCTCAATATGCTTGTTATAGCCTAATAGTATATTGACATCCTCTTATCATTTTTAAACCCCTAAGACCTATTTGAGGAAGAGGTTCATTGAATTCTCCTTTTCTCTTCCCTGAATAGTTCCCTACTCACAAATCTTTATTTGAGACATGATTTACCTATCTCACCTTCAACATTACTTTGTTTCGTCATATTCCCAAGGTTTTATTCTGATTCTACATTACTTTCCAATTTTCACTTTCCATAAAATGCAAAGCTACGAACAGAAGTCGTCAGAAACATTCCAATATATTCATGTTGTTAGAAAATTCCTCTTTGGAAGAAAATCTCTCCATACTGGGTGTTCCGGGGTATTTGTGGATCGCAGAGGTGAAAGAAGGTGCCGGGGTGGATGGGTCTAACTACAATGTCAAGAATTGAATTTAAAACTTAGACTGAAGGTTGTATTTTTAGACATCAAAACTGACAATTTTTACAAGTAGCAAACGTTAAATAAGATTGATTTAAAAAATCCAAGATTCAGAATCTTAATACCTTGGGCTTTAAGCCCCTAGCTTTACATTTCCTGAGCTACAAGCTCAAATTTACAGAAGCACAAATTTACTCAAGGGCAGAAATCCTCTAATTCAAAGAGCACTTGCTCCCAACATTACAACATCCTGCCTTCACGAGGCATTCATAATTCTTACAAAACCTTCAACAAGAGCGAACACGGCGCTATTTACAAATAGAAATCTTATTACACAGAGGTACCTCGTACCCAACCTACAGGACCTTAGTAAAAAAGAACAGGTTAAATAAACGGCCCGAGTACAATTTGAATAGAGTCAAAGACTGAGCTCCAGAAAAAGAAATGAGAACCTACAGGGCACTTGGCCTACGAAACAGGAGCTATTCCCAAACTATTGAAGTAGCACGCATGGAAATAACTTTAACACATTGCAGAAACAAAAGCGTTGCACCTCAAATTAAGATAAAGGGCACCTCGAGAGGGTACATCACTCTCTATCCCCGATTTACGGTTAAAGTTTCATGAACTTTTTACATTAGCCGAAAGAAGATTTACTTTTTAGAGAAGTTGGTTACATAGTTAAAGATTCGGACCTTTCCCTCGGGTTAAACTGCGGAGCTAGCAAGAAATAAAGATGTTAAGTGGCCGTTACCTTATAGACGTTCTAGCAGCTGACGAAGAGGCCTCCCGCCTCCTGCTCGACACACACACTCAGTAAGATGACGATCAAATGGCCAAGAGACGTGAAAATCCGCAGTTTATAAACCCTCGAGGAAGGTTCGAGACCATTCAAGATTAAACTAGCCACACCCTCTCATTTTATTGGTTAATTTAAAAGTTACACTCAAAATAGAAGAAGAAGAAGAAGAAGAAGACTTTCATTGGTAGAAAATTTATTACAGAAATTATGGATTGGCTGTATTCAAAACTGACGGAAAGAAAAGATAAATATTGCCAACCCAAAAATAAATGAACATCAATTATTAAAAAAAACTTGTGAATACAAAATTTCTTTAAATCGAAAGTTCTTTCACTTCGCACCAGGGTGCATGATCATAGTTTTTAGCAGTGACATCTATGGAAGAATGTCCAAACTTCTTGATGAATGACAAACAAAACAAGTAGAAATACAGTCAGTTCAGGAAACTTCACAATAACAAAATTACATCATATTTTACTGGTGACATCTTCTGAGTAAATTTATAAGTTGGTCTAGTTTCAATTTCATTGTTTCACCAGTATAGGAGTTCTTTTAGGCGCTGCATTTAAATGCGCGGCGTTGGGGTGTACCTCCAGGTACACTGGGTATAGCGTACACTTTTTCTACTTAAGCCAACGTTGATATTATACAATATAAACGGCAATATTAATCTATTTACTGTGATTTGACCGCATTGCACTTCCCTTTGCCTTAGATATACATATTTTGATCATGTAAACCATTTCCTCACGTTGCAGGTAGGGACCCTCTTCGGAAGCAGCCCTACCTAGGGAGTGGCGCCCCTGCCTATGTGAGTCCCAGAGCACACTGACCCGGTGTGTAACATCTGGTATGGGTCCCAACTCAGAGTTACGAGTGAAAAGCTCAACGGCATCTACGGCGGAGAAGGTGGACTTCGGTACGGTGGAGATGGCGGAAGAGGCAACCCTGGACTCGGGCCCTGGTGATCCGTATGTGTAAGTGGGGGTTACCGATACCGGTGCGCCCCTGGCGCTCCTCTGTCGGTCATGTATGTGATGTGTATAATAATTTTTTTATTTTATCAATATGATGCGTATTTTAAAACTGTTTGATGCGTAAAATTTCTTATACTTGTGTGTGTATAAAGTATTAACGTATTTGTGTGTGTGTGTGTGTGTGTGTGTGTGTGTGTGTGTGGTCAGGGGACGGAGCTGGCTGAAGTTGGTTGACACAGTAAAATATAGTGTATCGATATGTGGTGATAACCACGTCCTGATGTTGCGTCGTGTTGTAACGGGACAATATCGATTTAAAATTTGCAGTGACTATTACATCTGAGATGTCAGTGTGCGGTGTTGAATTTTGAAATATACACCATTGTAATTGGCAGTTTAAACGGTTGCTCCCGCTTAGCTTCCGGTTTCTGGTGTTTCTGCTGTTAAGGTGTTTGTTATATTGGCTAAAAAGGCAGAATTGGCAGTCCAGGAAGTGAGATAGTAGGAAAGACTTATGTCAGACTAGCAAATGTACCCGTACTCTTCGCTACGGTGTTCTACATTGTATTCGAATATCGAAGTAAATAGTGTGCATGCAGTAAATAAGATTGTTTCAAAATTGTATGTCTCTTAGCGTTATCCGAGAAACAGCATGGGGAGGTCCCCATACGCTGTTTCCAATGTAAAGTGTTTGTTACGGGTTTGTGATATAACGGCAGGATCACTTGCCTACTGCCATTCACAATCGAATTGGGAAGTTTACATTATAATTACAGGCCCCATTGTCTACTGCGCGGTCACAATCGATTTTGGGAGTTTTCGTTACAATGGCAGCCCCCTTTCCTATTTCCAGACGGATAACAGTTGAGGAGTTTCTATTATAATGGCAGGCAACTACCCAACCATCAGTCGAAATTGAGTTGTGCAGTTATCATTGTAATATCCGGCCCCTTTTCCTACTGCCAGCCAGCTTACTGCCAGTTACACGAAGTTGGTGAGTTTCCATCAAAATAGCAGGCCACTATACCTAATGCCAGTCACATTTTAGATGAGGACATTTCTTCATAATTGCGGGCACCCTTGCCTACTGCCAAACACGATCGGGTAGGGGAGTTTTAAACAAAACTGCATGCTCCCTTGCCTTCTGCAAGTCAAATCGAGAAGTGAACTAATCATTACAATGGTAGGCCTTCCTTACTAATGACAGTTACACAGGAGTTGGAGAAGGACCCCGTTCCTACAGCCAGTCAAAGTCGGTGTGGGGAGTACTGATTACAGTAGCAGACACACCCTTTCTCGATCGCTACAAATCGATATCAGTGAATATTTATAGGCCTAGATCGACATACGAAAGTATATGCGTGTTTACAATATTGCAGACCTTCATTTACAGATTAATTGCTGCTAAACGTACGTCATATCGACAAAGGATTGTACCATAAGACACGCCGGATTTAGTGACCTAAATGGCTGGTCCTATGATATCTCATCTATTCTTGGGTCAGATTGAGTTAGAAACATTGAACGGGGTAAAGATATTGTAAGATTATCTCACATTGCTTTACTTTTCGGATAATTATGTGAGAGCTACATACGTAGCATTTGGCTCACTTATGGCTACTAGGCCAGTTTTCGTGAAGAGTTTGATGATTCTATATTTCCTATAAGTGATTGGAATTATGAATTATGCACGTGAAAAGTCCAAATATACTTAACATTGGGATTCCGCAAGGGATTCCTTTGATTTTCATATATTTAACTCTTTCGAACTAGTGGGGGATTTTACAAGAGTGTGTCCTAAATTTGGGCAATTTTTGCCCTACATCAACTAAAATAACGAGAAAAGGACTGGCCTTATCAGAAAATGAAGTGAACATGTGGCCTTGAATTTGGAGTTTCTACAAATTCCGAACGAGTTGACCGTGGGGTTAGGGTCGCAGCGCTATGAGATTGCATTCGGAAGAATGTGGGTTCGAACCCCACTGTCGGGAGCCCAGAAGATGGTTTTTCTGTGGATTCTTATTTTCACGCCAGGCAAATGCTGGGGCTGTAATTTAAACAAGGCCACGGGTGCTCCTTTTCCACTTCTAGCTCTTCCCTATCCCTATCTGCGTCAGTGCGATGTAAAGCATATTGTAGAAAAAATTATGAGATTTCTTCATAACTAACGGTTTTCGAGAAAGATCCACTTTCTTGTGCTTTTGGCTGTGGCGCCTTCACTGATGAATTGTGTGGTCATTGGGTAGTGTTGCAGTCAAACGTATATCGGACGAACGACTCCCTAAGTTGGATGACTGTCATGAACATTATGATTGCTGCAATTCCACGGGTAAGTGATACCATGTTGGTTGTCGTTCGTCATCAGTCGTGTAAAGGCGTTAATTGTTTGTTTGTTAACAGGCGACCAGAAGAATGAGCGCACATTCTGCGGAAAGTGTCCGGAGGCTTCAGTTGTATTGTTGGAATAAAAAGCGTCCTTATCCATATTTGCGGAGCGCTGTGGGCTAGAGTTTATTTATTCACGAATTTCCATTATCGTCGTCCTCGAAATATATTTATATTCCATGCTTCTATCTTGTTATTTCATTTTGCATATCGTATTCATCCACGGGCTGAGTAGCTCAGACGCTCAAGGCGCTGGCCTTCTGACCCCTACTTGGCAGGTTCGATCTTGGCTCAGTCCGCTGGGATTTGAAGGTGCTTATGTACGCCAGTCTCGTGTCGGTAGATTTACTGACAAGTAAGAGAACTCCTGTGATACAAAATTTCGGCACCTCAGCGTCGTAAAAATAGTAAGTGGACGCAAAGCAAATAATTATCTTCTTCAATCCTCCGCTTTCAGGTGAGAACTCAATAACACTGTTACTGACGTTGAGCCGGAGATAAATTTCAAATTACGGACTGTTAGTATAATTTTTCATGAGCAAAGTATTATCAGTGAGTTATGATGCATTGTAGGACACGGTTTAGGGTAAGATTCGACACGACGTGCTTTAAACATGGCATAGATTTTAAAAACAGAAAAATTCCATATTTCACATTTGTTCTTATGAAATGATTACTAAACCGTGCATGAATGAATAAATACCAGATTGCTATATCATAAGGTATGATGAATAAAGTTTTACTGAATAGTTATATATCTTTCATCATATCTGATAAAATATTTGTTTGTTGCTAGTTGCTTTACGTCGCACCGACACAAATAGGTCTTATGGAGACGATGGGACAGGGAAGGGCTAGGAATGGGAAGGAAGCGGCCGTGGCCTTAATTAAGGTACAGCCCCAGTATTTGCCTGGTGTGGAAATGGGAAACAACGGGAAACCATCTTCAGGGCTGTCGACAGTGGGGTTCGAACCTACTATCTCCCGAATACTGGATACTTAAGTGACTGCAGCTATCGAGCTCGGTTGATAAAATACTGACCCGTACTTCATCGTACTGACGTGTTGTCTGTGAGACACCTACTTTACATTACTTCAGACATTATTATTTATGGTCCACAATGTGTTAATTATCCTTACATCGTCCCGTTTTAATGTAAAGTCAAATATTTCCAAATATTCCATTATCAGACGTGTTGTGACGATCACGGGCCCCGACCTGAGTCCGGAATTGGCACCTTTATCTCATGCCAGGCTCTTCCTGTGCGACCTCCGTCTCGAGTGCTGAGTTAGCATATAACTTTTTTTCTTTTTGCTAATGGCTTTACGTCGCACCGACACAGATAGGTCTTATGCCGACGATGGGATACGAAAGGGATGGGAGTGGGAAGGATGCGGCCGTGGCCTTAATTAAGGTTCAGCCCCAGCCTGGTGTGAAAATGGGAAACCACGGAAATCCATCTTCAGGGCTGCTGACATTGGGATTAGAACCCTCTATCTCACGGATACAAGCTCACAGCTGCGCGCCCCTAACCGCACGGCCAATTCGCCCGGTAGCATATAACTAAGTACTTGGGTATATTTTTGTACGCGATGAGAGTGTTGCAAATATTGTCTACGAGGGCCCCTTACTCTAGACTTTTAACTTTTTTTTTCTTACGAGTTGCTTTACGTCGTATCGACACAGATAGGTCTTATGGCGACGATAGTCCTTTAACTTTAGCTACTATTAAATATGAACTTAGTTTTGTCTACATTGTCGCTTGCAACAGTGGCGTAGATAAGACTTTTCCTTCGGGGGCTGGGGATATTAATAAATAACAATGTTATTTTCTTAATCCGTTTACCCTCGAGGGTTGGTTTTTCCTCAGACTCAGTGAGGGATCCAACCTCTGTCTCAAGAGAAGTGTCCTGAAGGGTGAGGCACAGGATTAGCGTATACAACTGTGGAGCAGGATCACTACCTCGCCAAGGCGGCCTCACCTTCTACCCTGAATAGGGGCCTTGTGGTGTGATGGGAAGATCGGAAGGGATATACAAGGAAGAG
Organism: Anabrus simplex; assembly: GCF_040414725.1. Taxonomy (NCBI): domain Eukaryota; kingdom Metazoa; phylum Arthropoda; class Insecta; order Orthoptera; family Tettigoniidae; genus Anabrus; species Anabrus simplex. The sequence continues at coordinate 328,436,879 of NC_090271.1, forward strand.
GAAAGCAAGCGGCCATGGCCTTAAGCTAGGTTCCATTCCGGCATTTTAACCGAGAAGTAAACAGACTAAGAAGGAGATCCAGGTTGGAAAGAAATAGAGTTAGAAATGGCTGTGGAAATAAGGAGAAATTGAAGGAACTTGCTAGGAAATTGAATCTAGCAAAGAAGTCACCTCAGCATAACATGATGGCAGGCATAATGGGCATAATGTGGACTCATCATTCAAATTCATGGACAGGCAACAGACGGTCGTTTTAAAGCCGAAATCCTGCAAGTGAAGTAGTAAATATAGTTGGTGTATTATAAAGTATTCCATGTGCGGATCGGTGGTTCGACAAACGTGTTCGGTCCTTGCAGGGAAGAAACGTATAAAGGGCATTATTTTGAGATAAATGATGTAAAATTATCCATTTTAAACATTACACCCAGGATAAAAAAATCCTGATGAAAGAAAGTATGTTTTGTAAAGCCACTGCCCGTTGAGATGGCTAGATAAAAGTTTGGGAGAGGCTAGTGGAACTGTAACGATGCAAAGTCAGTACCGGTACGACTTCCAGGTATGCAAGTTTCCCTTTGTAAAGCGCATTTGTTTATATCATTTTGTCACCATTTTATTTGTGTATCTGTGACGCTCTTTGGTCACCCTTTCTATTTCGTGGTAATGTCAGAAGTGTGCGACGAAAGGTCATTTTATGTTTCTTGGATAATCGGTAGAGCCTCGAAACTAGCGTGTGGAATGTTGAACAATAGTAGATTCAATGTTTGTAAACGAACTTAATAAGTAGAGCGGGGTATCATTTATGCAAGTTTATTCCTATATTTGTTGTTCGCCCAAGTTAAGATATTAAATTATCACGAAATTTTGTTCAGTGTGAAGATACAATTCCCGTAATTGTAGTCCGTGGTTTACCGTTTAAAGCGATCGTGTAGTAATGGTGGAACGCCAGCTGTTGCAGAGCGTGAGCCGTAATGTGGTCGGAGCTGTAGAATTTGTCGAGGAATGTACGAGGCAAAACAGGCGTGTGATTTGTGAAAGGGAAGTGTTATTATTCCAAAGGTCTATTAAAATATGCGTAGAATTGATGAGGAGGAAATAACGCTAAAATTTTTAGGTCAAGTTGTGAGTTTCGGTTTTCAAATATTTTTTCAGACTCAGATGTGCGAGGAGATATGGTTAGCTTGTCACGGATTGTTTTACGTAACATCGTAGTGGACAGCGTAAGAGAAATATTCCGTTTTATTATTGTGTAGAGAATTTAATACAGCAAGTGGTTCAAGTCTTGCAGAGTTAGGAGGAAATGTGGTTCAGGTGGTTGAAATCCTGTAGTGTTGCAGTGATGTTTTGTTGCCGGGATTTTCAATTTAGGGAAACAGAGGATTTATTTGTGTATTTTACTGGTATGGGAATCGTATCTTTCAATAGTTAACCGTAGGGTGTGGTGGTTAGGAACAATTCAAGTAACTTTTTAAATAAGATCATTTTGCATATTCTGTATTGATTATTTTCTTTCACGCGAGTTGTCAACGAAGCGGGATTTCATTTTGATACACTTAGAAGAGATAACGTGTTTACTTTCGTAGAGATAAAGAGAAGGGTCTTCCTTCCAGGTAGAGCGACCTCATGTTTCGGCAAGCGAGACAGTTCATTTCTCAGAGAGGAAATGTAACTGATTTGTCATTTGTAATAAATGTTTGGAAATAGATTTCATTACTTAATAAGAGAATCATTTGTTAGAGAACTTTTGATTCATTAAAGTTGCGACGGAAATAATACGCTGTTGTGTTATGTTGTAAATAACCATTTTCATGGGTGTCCAAATTTGAGAATCTGTAGTAATGTTACTTGGTGTTGTTGAGAATTGTCCGAGGTCCCGCGATTATTTTATTTGAATGTCACGATAGCTTTTCAGTCCATAGAGTTCGTAATGGATGAGTTGTTGTTGTTGTTGTTGCTTTCCAAGGCAAAAGTGTAGTTTCGTGTGGTATGAGGTCATGCCTGTGGAGCACATGGTGGTGCAGTAGTCCATCCACCCTAGAGTTTGGGTGAGTTGCATTACGACACTTGAGTCTCATCAGCATGAAATCATATCGGAAGGTGGTGCCGGAGTTTGTCCAAGGGATAATCGTAGGCGTTAAAAGAGTTTAACATGGGTTATTTTAATTTGTGTTCCGTGTAATTTATGTAAATTATACGATTTAAAGTTAGGATTATCCAAGGTAGTGTCTCAAAAATTATTTGTGTTATAGCATAAACTTGTTGAGTGACGTAACGAAATAAACAAACAGTATCGGTAGTTATGACCCTATCTTTCGTATTACAGTTGCGAAACAAGAAAGCTGTGAGAATAAATGGAGATCATATTTTATTTTTAGGGAATGTTTTTGGTAAACATGTCCAAGTGATAACGTAAATTTCATTAAAACAGTTAGGGAGCTTAAAGAAACCACTTCGTCCTGGATAGATTAAGTGTTGTTAATTAGGATTATGAGATTACTTCATTTATTCATTTATTAAATTCAGTAAAACAGTATTTTAAAAATTACCTTAAAACCAAGAGACTAACTTGAAAATGTATTCTGGAAATCTTAGTTTTATTGGCTGGAAAAATATAACTTATTAACGTAACAATTAAGGGGACGTGTCTGATAGCAAGGGACTTTATTGCTACAAGTGTTGTGAGCGTTTGCTGTTTTTTATTTTGATTTGTTGAGCACAAGATGTGCTGGGGGATTTACTAACGTGGAAACCTTGGTCATCAACAACTTTAACTTACAGTAATTGTGTTCAGCCTTCTCCATAGATATTTGGATGGTTATGGGGTCATCAACCTCAGTGACTTAGGTTAGGGCCATCTGCCATTATAGCATCATTCTTCTCGCAGTCCTTATCTACAATGCCTTTAACGTAAATAACAAAACTGGATGTCAGTCCATGGCATAGTCGCAGGTTACATCGATTCAATGCCGTACAACCACTTTGTGGCACCTACCGATTGGAAAGCCTTAATTATGCATAGAGTCCAGATCTCGTGATACGGGGGCTGGAATATCACGTATCATTTGGTGGTACATGCAGTCTAATATAAAAGCCGATCTCAGGCATCTACAGACTTTCTTTATATTATTCTTAAATTAAAACTGTGGTTTATAGTAAGGATGCCACTCAGGCAATTGAGTTAAGGTCTCCAAAGCCTGCTTCTCTCATCATCGTTGTTACTTTTCGTTTTTCTACTAATGGGCATGTCTGAGTTCGTTGAACAGCTGTTGTGAAATGTCACAAGTTTTCATATTTCGTTTCCAATGGTCAATAAATCTAAAATTTTAAGTTAAATAGTCGTCGAGGTCACTCATTGTAGACATTAGTTTTGAATTACTGAAACCCACCTCTTACATAAGCAAGTGACAAAGAAACCGTAAGCGACCCAAGGGAAATATTTCATGCCGGTTGCTGATAGGTAAGGAAGGTAGGTATCCTTCGAGGTGCCTTAAAGGGTTTAATATTGGAACCTTTTGGTCCATATTGAGGGATACCTACCTTTCTTACCTATCAGCAAAGTTCATGAGATCTGTCTCTTGGGTCGTATCGAGGTCTTCGTCACTTCCTGAGGTAAAGGTAGGGTTCAGTAATTCTAATCTATCTACTGAATGAAAGGTCTGTTTAAAAGATTCCTATTTATTCATGAAATTTTGAAGCATTCTGATAGGTCAACGGTATCATTGAAATCAATCGTGTACACTGGACACCACAATCATTTTTACATAAGGGTTAGAACACTGGTGAGCCTTTGACGTGTCTGCCTGATGGCCATTCTTAGTAGAAATCCTTGTCTCATTTTTTTATTAAAGAAAGGAAAGTTTGGAAATCCTTAAATTCGGCTTCCATGTGAGACCACATGTACCATCAGAGTGATTCGTTATGGTCCAGCCCTCGTAACACGAACTCTGGACTCTGGGTATAATTAAGGCAGTCCAATCGGTGTGTGCCACACAGTGGTTCTACGGCATGGACCCTTAATTGAATCGATGTGACCTGCGTCTATGTCGTGGACCGACATCTAAACTTCTAAGTTACTTTAAAGTCATTGTGGATGATGACCGCAAGGAAAATGATGCTACAGTGGCATATGGCCCTAATCTAAGTCACTGAAGTTGATGACCCCAAGACCATCCAAGTTTCTAAGCTGAAGGCTAAACACAATTAAGTTACATCTGTTGATGACCTAAGTTTCCACTTTACTATCCCCAGCACATTCACTGCTCAATCAATCAAAGTTAAATAATACAACAATAGCAGTGCTCACCATACTTTGTGGCAGTAAAATCCATTTCCTTCGGATATGTCCCCTTAATCGTTACGTTAACCTTTACAAATTCCCCAGAAAACAAACTAAGATTTCCAGAACGCATCTCCAAGTTATTCGCTTGATTTAAAGTTATTTCAAAATGCGGTTTAACTGAATTTAATAATTAAATAAATTTAAATGATTTAATGAAATCTTAAAGGACAACAAATTATATCTCCGCGGACTCTGGTTTCTTCACAAATTCCTACGCAATTGTGTTCTCACAATTTTAACATCCTGTGTTGTTTATCTGTTTATTCCTATTGGCTGGAAAAGAATATTACATCATTCATGTCCAGTTTATATATCTTGTTTCATGACCTCACACTTTAAATCTAATCTAACCCTAGCCATTATTAACACTTGGATACCCTAATAATCTACGTACAAACCAAAAGCAACTCGCCATATAATTACGATGTCATATCTCGTCATAACATTTTATAAAGTTTGCGCACCCCTCACAGACAAACAATCATCACTACCATCGCTCTATATTTTGGACAACCCTGAATTTGGCTAATGGTACTCTTTATACTCTAAGTTCGTGGTTTCAAATGTTCATTACGTTCTCAATTAAACAAATTCACAGCATCCAACAACTCGCACGTTATTCCCGGATGGACATTTCAACTAGATTCCATAATTATTTATCTCCGTCGCCAATCCTACACGTAAATCACTACATGTCCCGTTACAACCCGTTCCCGTTCGATCCGCTGGCGGTCTCAGCTACAAACGACCCTTCCCTGTCTGTCAGTCTCGATATGGAACATCTGTTCATCATGCCTGACTGACCTCAAAGAATGAAACATTTAACTTCGCACAAAGACTAATTACAAAATACGATATATTCTAACCAACCAAATATGCACCTAGATTTACTTTTACACGTCCCACAATAATTATACACGTCGCAAATTAATACCCGCGCGAATTCCTTGCATATTGCTTTCCATTCCAAACGTTATAAAATCTTCCTCAGGCTTCCACAAGTCCCGGCTTCATTGACAGGTCCCTAACCTGATTCACAAATCTCATCTCGACTGACACGACAAAACTAACCTCTGTTTCCCAACTCACAACTATCACCGACAAAGGAACTGGAATAAAATCCTTACTAGAATCCACGACGCCTAAAACGCACAACGCATTATTAATGAATAACTTCGCATAAAATGATATCGTATTTTTAATAACTGGATTTTCACGAAAATAACTGAAAAATTCTACTAGATCTTTTTATTGTCAGTCACACACAGTTTAAATGAGCCTAGTAAAACGTTTCACTCCGTGACCAAATTCATCACACTATACTCTCACCCGACAGCGCGCTTCCACTCGATTGAAAATGAGTAAACGTGGATTTCTTATATTATTTACGTCAAAATTTCAGACAGAAAATTTTTACGTCGAATGAACATCTTAATTTAACATCACAAAATATAGGCAGTAACACACGGAAATGACGATCTACATTGGACGTGATATTACTTCTAAACCCTATTCAATAACTTTTTACATCATACGGCACCCGCAAGACTTCAAAATTTATCCAAGTGAAAAATAAAACAAATGACTCTTTTTAGTCGTATTCTAACATTTACAAAAACCACATAGGGGTGACCACTGCGTCGTATATACCCCATTCAAATACACATTTTTAGAGATCATGAAATAAGATATAATAGGTAGTAAGATGGTAAGTCACATAACTTATGTTACGCCATCGGTCATCATTGGACTCACCAGCGACCCTGGCATTTTTATTTAGCCATTTTTACATTTCTGGCTTTACATATCATTATATTTCTTCAGGTTTCCTGGAAATAAAGGATAAAAAAAAGAAAATACCCTTCACTTGTTTTTGTTGAGCGCACACGATGTACTGTAATTACTTTCACACACGAATTTGTTTATTTATCACATAAAATTCTATTCGGTACTTTGACCGTCCTATCTGGTACAATTATTTCCACTCGAGAAAACTATCTCCACGTGGAGTCAAGACCCCAGCCACAATGGCTAAAATCTGCGGTTGAACTTAGTCTACTTTTGTTGTTTGATTTCACAGAGCAGCTCAACACTTTATCGTCTTTTTCGTAACACAAATTTCAGGAGAAGGAGACTTCGTCATGGCATCAATTCTAATATATAGCATTTACCCCCTCTCTTCGGGCATCTCCCTTTGCCCTAAGAAAATTTCTATAAATTTTCTGACTTAACTAAACTGTAATTACAAGAGTTTTGAAGGTGACTACATACTCGCTACATTTCTGGCGGTAGTGTTCATGGACATTGAACATTTATACGTGTTCGATTTGTGGGATAAATGACCTCCTTTCATAGGCACTATATTTTTGACTTGGCTTGGGAACGCCATATACACGCGCTTTGAAATAGTTCACAAAAATGACTTAAGATTCTTCCGCCGTTGACACGTGCGACTGACGTCACGTATCCCAGAGCGTGGGAGTGAAGGTAATCACCCCTTGCCACGTGTCAATTCCATGCTATCAAGAATCGAACTTCTTACTAAACTGACAATTCATGCATAATATTCTTAGGGCACAAAGGTCATGGGTTCAATATGTATATCTTATTTGTAGTACATTAAGCTTAAATGACCTTACAGAGGACGGAACCTGTACTTAGATATACAGTACTGTTAGGCAGAACTTTTAATTAAGTAACATTTTTAATATTGAACAGGTGTACAATATATAATAAATTATTATACAGAATCGATATATATATTTACGTCAATACGGAACCGAAAATGAAATATAATAAATGTAAGAATAATCTTTGTCCGCCTATGTTGTGTAATGGTTAGTGTGATTTGATTGTAGTATTATACTTTATTCTCGTATTGTAGTACTATATTTTGACTAGAAAATATGTTTCTCCAAAGAAATCTTAAAATACAATGTGTATATCAATGGAGGCCCGGGTTTGATTCCCGGCTCTGCCAAGAAATTTAAAACGTGGTACGAGGCTGGAACGGAGTCCACTCAGCCTCAGGAGGTCAACTGAGTAGCGGGGGCTTCAATTCCACCTCAGCCGTCATCGAAGTGGTCTTCCGTGGTTTCCCACTTCTACCCCAGGCAAATGCCGGGATGGTACCTAACTTAAGGGCACGGCCGCTTCCTTTCCTTTTCCTTGTCTATCCCTTCCAATTTTCTGAGTCTCCACAAGGCCCCTGTTCAGTATAGCAGGTGAGGCCGCCTGGGCGATGTAATTGTCCTCCTTTCCAGGTGTATCCCCCGACCCAAAATCTCACGCTCCAGGGCACTGCCCTTGAGGCGGTAGAGGTGGGATCACTCGCTGAGTCCGAGGAAAAACCAACCCCCGATGGTAAGCAGATTAAGAAAGAATTATCATTAAACCAAATGAATAGAACACGGACTCATCACTGGGTCTGTGCTAGTGAAATAAGAACGCAGGGAAAATGGACTGGTATTAATTCAAAAGAGAGAGGTATACCCAGTGCAGTGCTTACTCGTTCTTGGTGCGCTAAAAATGCCCCTGAAATTTATAACAAATAAACTCTTGCAATTGTTGTAGAGTTAGAAATGTTAAAGGAGGAAGAATCGTAATAGAGAAGATGTGGGACAGCAGTACAAGCACAAACATATTGAGGATGTCGTTTGTGTCAGATAGCAAAGAGAAGTAGTAACTTCAATCCCCGTCAGTTTGTGTTCCATCTCCCTTCCTCTCAGAGCTCATCAAAAGATTTACTTAGCTTTATTCTTCACGAGTCTCGTCTTGAAATTACCTCCTGCTTCGAATCACAACGCAATTTCAGTCACCATTCTCGACGGGAGCCGCTTTTGTGACAAACATGTTTTAATACGCGTCAAACCTATCTCCGAGATGCTGCCTAGTTATTGGAATTTGAAATTAAATAATATTGGACATTATTTCCGAGAATCGGAAGCTACACTTCTTAGCCCGTATTTATACTTTATTTTACTCCAAAAGAGGTAGTTTATTGAGTCATTTCTATACTATGGCAAAAGTAGTAGTTTATTGAGACTGTTATGATAACATGGTAATCAAAAAGCAATATAAATACACTATCGTTTATATACTTTGGCTATTTGATCTCAATGCTTAGAGAGACAATTAGATTTTTAAATGTTCGCATTCTTACCACTAATTAATTATTTCAGGTGTCATCTGGACAGGTGTCAAAAGCACGTGGCTTTGTTTACAAACAATAGCACGATGGCCGTGACGTCATGGCCACGTGACCGGGGTCAATGACCTCGGATGCTGACTCAGCACAAAATATGCTGACCAGGTGTTTTAGAACCCCCTTGCTATACTACTACGTGTGTGTGTGTGTGTGTGTGTGTGTGTGTGTGTGTGTGTGTGTGTGTGTGTGTGTGTGTGTGTGTGTGTGCACGCTTCATATACTTCTAGAGCAGAGGTGCTCACGCTGGACATTTGTCCCGTTGGCGCAGATCACTGTAATCGGGCGGGCGGGCATACGATGAGCGTATGATATTTAGCTACAGTGGTATTTTGGTTACGTGACAGGCCGAGAAGCTTGGGCGAAGTTCTCCCAGTCACTCTCGATCACTGCTGCGATACCGAAGTTTGAAATGAAGACAGAAAATTGTTAAAGAAAAAGGGCAGAAATCCACGTAATTTTTAATTTACGTTACACAGTATAATAAAATTTCTTTGCTGTTTATATACTCGTATTTTAACCGGGTATAATAAAGAGTTAGGCCGACAAACTCAAATATTTTTTGTAATGTACTTAATGGACTACAATTTACACTATTATATTTTAAGACGTACTTTAGAAAACTTCTAATAAAATACGGAGTTAAGGGATGAGCTGTGGCTTGAAGTTGCTTGGTTTTAAACTATCTGATAAATTCACCAACAATCCAATTATGCTTACCTGGAATAACATCGGTTATTTATTTCAAGGCATTATATCTATTCGGTACATACATTTACATTGATGTTGTACTTTAATCTTGGATATTATCTGTGTCACCGAGCTCGATAGCTGCAGTCGCTTAAGTGTGGCAAGTATCCAGTGTTCGGGAGATAGTGTGTTCTAACCCTCCTGTTTTTCCGTGCTTTCCCATTTTCACACCATATAAATGCCGGGGCTGTACCTTAATTAAGGCCACGGCTGCTTCCTTCCCACTCCTAGCCCTTTCCTATCCCATCGTCGCCATAAGACCTATCTGTGTCGGTGCGACGTAAAGCAAATTGTAAAATCTGTGTGCTCAATCGTGATTAAACTCACTCGCCCGATCTATATATTAAAAAAATATGAAATCTAATGTCTGTCAGTCCGGCCATTCCATCCGGTCGATTTCCTTCATTTTTTAACTGAAAGGTATTCATGCACAGATTTGTCATCAGGTATTATAAATCACTTAACTACTGCCTTCCTCAAATTATTTGATTTTTCAATTGTTTTGTCTCTTTGAAGCAATCATATCTTTGGTTCTAATTGAGGTACGCAGTTCGTTTTGGTCTAAAAACACTCAATAGATCAAGGACTTTCTTTTGAGGTAATAAATACATAAATTGATAGATTTTGAGAAAGTTATGAGTACAAAACTCCATGACGAAAATCTTTGAAGGACTTTTTAACATTTCGGCGCGTAGTGTTGTTCCAAGGAACGTTTAATTCAACTGTTTTTTGTGATGTATATTCAAGTGTTTTGTTGACACAATATTACATTCTATTACCACAGCAGATCATGTGCTTTATTTCATTAACTCGAAACTTTGCAAATACATCCATGAGGATAGTAACGAACAACACCACACTTCGTACATCGCGGACGGACCTAGCGGTAAACTGCTAGTAAGTTTTAAATACTATTTTCATAAATTCAGTGAACAGGGAAAGCCAAGCAACAATACAGTACCGTGCAAAATCAAGCAGTAAACTTGTGGAATTACGTGACTGTATTACGTTTTGCTGAATGAATAGCAGGAAGTTTCCTTTTTTTAAAGCAGAAGTACTGTCATTCCAATCCAAGGAATATTAAATCGTAGCTTGTACGCTTAAGTTCTGTATCTTTTTAAACTGTAACACGGAAGTTACAACGTGTCAGTTTTCTTTCAGGGTATAAATAACAAAATAAAACTGACTGTTTATATCGTGGGCAGTATGAATCAAACTGGAATATCTTGAAAATATTTGTTTTCTTGCGACTATAACGTCTGTTCACTTAAAACGCTATACCTCAGTGAGTATTTCGCTGAGTAATGGAGGAGAGATTCGTAGTCTCTATCGAACGTTACTGCTCAATTCTCTGCCAAGAGTGTTCGCGCCCTTGTTTCACTGTGGCGTACGCTTGCTACGTAAGCTGCCCGCATTTACGTCAGGTCACCCCTCCCACACTGGGCTTGCCTCAAAGGGCGTCCAGCTGAGCACCTCTGTTCGAGAGCGTTAAATGTGAGCCGTTTTAGTGATGATACGAAGTAATTCCAATCTTGCGATGTCCACAAATATAATGATATTGAAGATGTTTACCGCTACTGTTTCGGGTCGATCAAAAACTGAAAGGTATATTTTGGGTACCTTGTGAAAATTTCGCGTTGTACAATAGGTAATGGAAGAGAAAATATTCCACCATTGCGTTCTAACCATGAAACTATGATGAAATACAGAAAATGTTCTCTAAACAGGATGTCTGCAGTTCTTTTAAATATTGACCCAGCAAAGTAAATCTCCAGGTTGGGAATACACGAGAGGGTACAGGCTTCAGGAAGAGGAATACTGGCATTTTCCGAGTCGAAGCATGGAATGTTAAAGTTTGATCATTGTGGTAGTTTAGAGAATCTGAAAAGGGAAATGGTTAGACTGAAGTTAGATGTACTTTATATATGTGAATTACTGCACCCTGATGGGGATTTAGATGCGGCATTCAATTGTAATTAATTATTGATGAATATATATTTCATATTCGTAAGCAAGAATATCTTACTTTATATATTTTATGTACGGGCCAGTTCGAATGGTATTGTGAAACCTACCATAGACTGATGTCTCCACTAAGATTAGGAAGTACAATGGCAAGCAGAATTATTTTTCTCAGAAATTGTGCCGAGTTGGAAAAAGAAAGTCAGGGTTATTTCTGAGTCAATGGAAAGTTCCATAGCCACGGGCGATGTGATAATTTGAACAACGAAAGGACGGTCAGCAGAATTCCTGCAAATGACGTCACGGGAACACCAGTGTATCAGCCGAGAGTTGGGCGCACAGTTGGTACTTAAAGAAAAAATATGAAACTTCTCAGTATCGCGTAGCTTGCACCAGTAGTAAAATTCGACGGGGAGAAGCAGTCACGCAAACTTCATATTGTAAGAAGCACTATCAAAGGTATCTCCATGGATCAAATTTATAGAAGGAAATGGATTATAAATTCGAGTTAAGGAGAAATTTAGAAACCTAACCATCTATTAAAATTATTAAACGTTATCAATTGAGGGAGAGTGACTGGCGTAGTTCTATGGACGCTATTCGCTGATTGGCTGGAGGCGAGAGATGCTACAAACGGCACGAGTTTTTCCGCCCAGAATACGGGAGGTAAATTCACAATTATATTAATTACCAATGAACGAAATTAGTTGAGAATTGGCATAGAGGCTATAATAATATTATTACATCAGTGGATCCCAAGCTTAAGTCACTGGCAGGTCCGCAAATAGTCGTATGAGGATATTGGAACTGATCACTCTAAGGTGACCTCTCGTGAACTCGGAGGAGAGGCGAGATTCATATAAATAAATGGTCGTGGCGACGGAAGACTGACTCGTAAAGAACTGTTCTAGCTGTAACTAAACCAGTGTGCGTACTTAATCGTAAAGAATTGTTCGAGCTGTTACTAGGCCAGTGTGCGTACTTACTCGTGAGAAATTGTTGGAGCAGTTACTACGCAAATGCGTGTAATCTTACTCGTGTAGAATTGTTCGAGCTGTTACTAAGTCAGTGTGTGTACTCACTCGTGAAATATTGTTTGAGGTGTTACTATGTTAGGTAGCACAGTGCTCCAGGATGTGAATTAGTACGTGTTAGAGACTTGAACAGTTTAATATCAGGAGTTCGAACATTTACGGAACTCATTAAATCGAAACCTACGGGTAGGAGTGAGAGATCTATCTCGGGAATAGTTTATGTTACGTGTGAACGGTCGCGGTTGTTCGACGTAATTTCGCCAGTAAACTGTCGATTACGAACTGATACCTGGTCAGCCACGCGAACATGAGACGGGAGAAACGCAAAAAGACACGGAAGTGCCGGGTCGGAATCGAGTGCGCGCCGGGCCGTTGAAGGTGACACCGATGTATCCCATGTTCCTTAGCGCCCGGGGAAGGAATGAAGAATATAAATATACATTAAGTGGGCTAGATAAAAGCCAATAGTGTAAACATTTCTGTGTTAAATTTAGAGTGGAAAATATTCCAAGAGTAAAAAGTCATTTGTTTTTCTAAAATTTAAAAATGTGTAATATTGAAAAGTGTCAAGGATTACCTCTTCAAGCTGGCATGAAAACCAGTAGGATGCAGTGATAAACTCGACGGGGCTCGTTCTCCTCATCCGGTTTGGCAAACTACAAGGCAGAGATGAGTACCCCATCTTTATAAATTTGTAGATTGCTAACGTTAACGGAAGGGGATCATATTCTTTCATAATGGTAACTTGATTTTTATACGAGTCGCTTCCCGGAGCGTTTAAATTCAGAGATAGGTAGACAAAGGGGAAAATTAATACGTACAAAATTAGATCAAGCTCTCATCATAATTTTGATTATTTAACAGAGTAGATTAGGGTTGATTTGTTGGTTCAAGTGCTTGAAGTGTTCGTGATTGTATAGGAGCACGTTTCACGTAAGGATAAAATTCATATTCATTTTATAAGTGCTCAAAGGTGTGTTCAGCTATCGTAAACTTTATAGATATTAAGGCATGTCGTAAGATTATCCAGAGGTAGAGGGTTGCCAGTGAATTTAATTGTTGTGGGACGGAATGAATTCCATTGGATTGTCTGTAAATATCAATGAAAATTTGCGCCGCGAAGTTTCGCCAGTGGACAGAAATGTAATAATCAGGAGAAGTATTGGAGTGATAAATGATGATGCTGGTTGTTTTAAGGGGCCTAACATCTAGGTCATCGGCCCGAGTGATAAATGAACATGGGTAATGTGTAAATGAGTGTTTAATAATAATGCTTTTTGAATATATGGTACGGGCTTAGTTTGATAGAATGATTGAAATTAAAGTAATTTAAATGTGGAGATAACATGTGGCGTGGAAGACTTTAATTCGCGCAGTAAATTTGATTTTAAGGTTAATTGTTTATTTAACGTTTTTGGACTCCATAATAATCTATATAAATAAAATTGTTTCTGTTTGTCTGTTTGTCTGTCTGTTTGTCTGTTCCACCATCACGTCGAAACGGCTGGATAGATCTCAACCAAACTTCATATTTAGAGTATACTGACCCCGGGGAAGGTTTCGATATGCGTATCATTTTAAAATCTTTGAAAAGACGGGGGTTTTATAGGAAAAACGGTTTTCCTCCATTTTCTCTTATACTATTATAGGCAAAATATCGAATTTGTCGTATAAGGACGAGACAAAGCTCAATTTAATCCTCTTGACGCAAAGAACAAAACTCGGTAAGCCCTACGGGCCCGAAAACCATGTTTTAAGGCCCTAAAACCAACCGTTACGGAGATATTGGCACCACACTACCCCTGCTCTAGGAATCGGATAAAGAAATGAACTGCCGTAACCATGGCAACGTCAGCTCCAGGATTCTAGAGCAGTGAGATTATGCATGTACGTTTGGGCATAGCTGTCAACCAAAATAGGTACAAATAAGACTTAATATCTGGGAAAAAAATATACTGTTGTGTAAGGCACTCATAGGACTCCTTTGGGCGGGGATGGAAAGGGGGTGAAGAACGAGTGTAAAAATCTTACTATATATAGAAATGGAAGTGTGTGTGTAAATGACACATCTCCAACTAAACCACTGGAGCAATTTCAACCAAACTTGGTACACGAATCACTTACTATCGGGAGACGATCACTGTGGGGGGTAAGCCATCCCTAGCGCCCTTAAGGGAGAGGGTCAGGGGGGTGGTAGTTACAATAATAATCGAGAATAGTGTCGAATTCATAGTTTTCGGGGTCGCTGAGTTGAAAAGTGATACTCTAGAATTTTTTTAAAATCCAGCCCCCTTTTAGGTTGGGAGCAAAGGGTGGGGGGGTGGGGTGAGATATAGAAATAATTAAAAACAGTTTCGAATCCATAGATTTCAGGGTCTCTGAGATGAATAGTATTACTCCGGATTTTTTGCAAATCCAAGTGGGGAGCGAAGGGGGTGAGATATAAAATTAATCGAAAAACTACATATAAAAATATTATCTTCTTCTTCTTACTATGTATAAAAATTGATGTATGTGTGTGCGTGGGTGTGTGGGTGTGGGTGTGTATATGACACATCTCCTCCTAAACCACTGGAGCAATTTCACCAAACGTGGTACACTTATCAGTTAGTATCAGGAGACAAACCGCGTGAGGGTAAGACACCCCTAGCACCCTTTTGGCAGGGGGCGAGGGGAGTGGTATAAAAATAATCTTATAAATAAAGTTGTTCGTTTCTGTTTGTCTGTTTGTCTGTTTGTCTGTTTGTCTGTTCCACCATCACGTCGAAACGGCTGGATAGATCTCAACCAAACTTCATATTTAGAGTATACTCATCCCGGGGAAGGTTTAGATACGCATATCATTTTAAAATCTTTGAATACACGGGGGGTTTATAAGAAAACCAGAATGGTTTTTCCACCATCACGTCGAAACGGCTGGATAGATCTCAAGCAAACTTCATATTTAGAGTATACTCCTCCCGGGGAAGGTTTCGATATGCATATCATTTTAAAATATTTGAATACACGGGGGGTTTATAGGAAAACCAGAATGGTTTTTCCACCATCACGTCGAAACGGCTGGATAGATCTCAACCAAACTTCATACTTAGAGTATACTCCTCCCGGGGAAGGATTAGATATGCATATCATTTTAAAATCTTTGAATACACGGGGGGGGGGGGGTTATAGGAAAACCAGAATGGTTTTTCCACCATCACGTCGAAACGGCTGGATAGATCTCAACCAAATTTCATATTTAGAGTATACTCATCCCGGGGAAGGTTTCGATATGCATATCATTTTAAAATCATTGAATACACGGGGGTTTATAGGAAAATCAGAACGGTTTTTCCACCATCACGTCGAAACGACTGGATAGATCTCAACCAAACTCCATATTTAGAGTATACTCATCCCGGGGAAGGTTTCGATATGCATATTATTTTAAAATCTTTGAATACACGGGGGGTTTGTAGGAAAACTAGAATGGTTTTTCCACCATCACGTCGAAGCGGCTGGGTAGATCTCAACCAAACTTCATATTTAGAGTATACTCCTCCCGGGGAAGGTTTCGATACGCATATCATTTAAAAATCATTGAATACACGGGGGTTTATAGGAAAACCAGAATGGTTTTTCCACCATCACGTCGAAACGGCTGGATAGATCTCAACAAAATTTCATATTTAGAGTATACTCATCCCGGGGAAGGTTTCGATATGCATATCATTTTAAAATCTTTGATTACACGGGGGTTGATAAGAAAACCAGAATGGTTTTTCCACCATCACGTCGAAACAGCTGGATAGATCTCAACCAAACTTCATATTTAGAGTATACTCCTCCCGGGGAAGGTTTCGATATGCATATCATTTTAAAATCTTTGAATACACGGGGGTTTATAGGAAAACCAGAATAGTTTATCCACCATCACGTCGAAACGGCTGGATAGATCTCAACCAAACTTCATATGTAGAGTATACTCCTCCCGGGGAAGGTTTTGATATGCATATCATTTTAAAATCTTTGAATACACGGGGGGTTTATAGGAAAACCAGAATGGTTTTTCCACCATCACGTCGAAACGGCTGGATGGAACTCAACAAAATTTTATTTAGAGTATACTCATCCCGGGGAAGGTTTCGATATGCATATCATTTTAAAATCTTTGATTACACGGAGGTTTATAAGAAAACCAGCATGGTTTTTCTACCATCACGTCGAAACAGCTGGATAGATCTCAACCAAACTTAATATTTAGAGCATACTCCTCCCGGGGAAGATTTCGATATGCATATCATTTTAAAATCCTTGAATACACGGGGGTTTATAGGAAAACCAGAATGGTTTTTCCACCATCACGTCGAAACGGCTGGATGGACCTCAACCAAATTTCATATTTAGAGTATACTCATCCCGGGGAAGGTTTCGATATGCATATTATTTAAAAAAAATTGAATACACGGGGTGTTATAGGAAAACCAGAATGGTTTTTCCACCATCACGTCGAAACGGCTGGATATATCTCAACCAATCTTCATATTTAGAGTATACTCCTCCCGGGGAAGGTTTCGATATGCATATCATTTTAAAATCTTTGAATACACGGGGGGTTTATAGGAAAACCAGAATGGTTTTTCCACCATCACGTCGAAACGGCTGGATAGATCTCAACCAAATTTCATATTTAGAGTGTACTCATCCCGGGGAAGGTTTCGATATGCATATCATTTTAAAATCATTGAATACACGGGGGTTTATAAGAAAACCAGAATGGTTTTTCCACCATCACGTCGAAACGGCTGGATAGATCTCAAGCAAACTTCATATTTAGAGTATACTCCTCCCGGGGAAGGTTTCGATATGCATATCATTTTAAAATATTTGAATACACGGGGGGTTTATAGGAAAACCAGAATGGTTTTTCCACCATCACGTCGAAACGGCTGGATAGATCTCAACCAAACTTCATACTTAGAGTATACTCCTCCCGGGGAAGGATTAGATATGCATATCATTTTAAAATCTTTGAATACACGGGGGGGTTATAGGAAAATCAGAATGGTTTTTCCACCATCACGTCGAAACGGCTGGATAGATCTCAACCAAATTTCATATTTAGAGTATACTCATCCCGGGGAAGGTTTCGATATGCATATCATTTTAAAATCATTGAATACACGGGGGTTTATAGGAAAATCAGAACGGTTTTTCCACCATCACGTCGAAACGACTGGATAGATCTCAACCAAACTCCATATTTAGAGTATACTCATCCCGGGGAAGGTTTCGATATGCATATTATTTTAAAATCTTTGAATACACGGGGGGTTTATAGGAAAACCAGAATGGTTTTTCCACCATCACGTCGAAGCGGCTGGGTAGATCTCAACCAAACTTAATATTTAGAGTATACTCCTCCCGGGGAAGGTTTCGATACGCATATCATTTTAAAATCATTGAATACACGGGGGTTTATAGGAAAACCAGAATGGTTTTTCCACCATCACGTCGAAACGGCTGGATAGATCTCAACAAAATTTCATATTTAGAGTATACTCATCCCGGGGAAGGTTTCGATATGCATATCATTTTAAAATCTTTGATTACACGGGGGTTGATAAGAAAACCAGAATGGTTTTTCCACCATCACGTCGAAACAGCTGGATAGATCTCAACCAAACTTCATATTTAGAGTATACTCCTCCCGGGGAAGGTTTCGATATGCATATCATTTTAAAATCTTTGAATACACGGGGGTTTATAGGAAAACCAGAATAGTTTATCCACCATCACGTCGAAACGGCTGGATAGATCTCAACCAAACTTCATATGTAGAGTATACTCCTCCCGGGGAAGGTTTTGATATGCATATCATTTTAAAATCTTTGAATACACGGGGGGTTTATAGGAAAACCAGAATGGTTTTTCCACCATCACGTCGAAACGGCTGGATGGATCTCAACAAAATTTTATTTAGAGTATACTCATCCCGGGGAAGGTTTCGATATGCATATCATTTTAAAATCTTTGATTACACGGAGGTTTATAAGAAAACCAGCATGGTTTTTCTACCATCACGTCGAAACAGCTGGATAGATCTCAACCAAACTTAATATTTAGAGCATACTCCTCCCGGGGAAGATTTCGATATGCATATCATTTTAAAATCCTTGAATACACGGGGGTTTATAGGAAAACCAGAATGGTTTTTCCACCATCACGTCGAAACGGCTGGATGGATCTCAACCAAATTTCATATTTAGAGTATACTCATCCCGGGGAAGGTTTCGATATGCATATTATTTAAAAAAATTTGAATACACGGGGTGTTATAGGAAAACCAGAATGGTTTTTCCACCATCACGTCGAAACGGCTGGATATATCTCAACCAATCTTCATATTTAGAGTATACTCCTCCCGGGGAAGGTTTCGATATGCATATCATTTTAAAATCTTTGAATACACGGGGGGTTTATAGGAAAACCAGAATGGTTTTTCCACCATCACGTCGAAACGGCTGGATAGATCTCAACCAAATTTCATATTTAGAGTATACTCATCCCGGGGAAGGTTTCGATATGCATATCATTTTAAAACCTTTGAGTACACGGGGGGTTTATAAGAAAACCAGAATGGTTTTTCCACCATCACGTCGAAACGGCTGGATAGATCTCAACCAAATTTCATATTTAGAGTATACTCATCCCGGGGAAGGTTTCGATATGCATATCATTTTATAATCTTTGAATACACGGGGGTTTATAGGAAAACCAGAATAGTTTATCCACCATCACGTCGAAACGGCTGGATAGATCTCAACCAAATTTCATATTTAGAGTATACTCCTCCCGGGGAAGGTTTCTATATGCATATTATTTTAAAATCTTTGAATACACGGGGCGTTTATAGGAAAACCAGAATGGTTTTTCCACCATCACGTCGAAACGGCTGGATATATCTCAACCAAACTTCATATTTAGAGTATACTCATCCCGGGGAAGGTTTCGATATGCATATCATTTTAAAATCCTTGAATACACGGGGGGTTTATAGGAAAACCAGAATGGTTTTTCCACCATCACGTCGAAACGGCTGGATGGATCTCAACCAAATTTCATATTTAGAGTATACTCATCCCGGGGAAGGTTTCGATATGCATATCATTTTGAAATCTTTAATACACGGGGGGGTTTATAGGAAAACCAGAATGGTTTTTCCACTATCACGTCGAAACGGCTGGATAGATCTCAACCAAACTTCACATTTAGAGCATACTCCTCCCGGGGAAGGTTTCGATATGCATATCATTTTAAAATCTTTGAATAGACGGGGTGTTTATTGGAAAACCAGAATGGTTTTCCTCCATTTTCTCTTATACTATTGATTTTCTGTAAACTTCGTTTACCGTACGTGAAACATCTCTTCATTATAAACAACTTTCGTTATGTTTATAATTTACCTTACTCTTTACATGACGGATAAATTTACAATTTTCTGCTGGTACCATGCTCTGCATTGAGTGACCGACAGACCGACAACGAACCTACAGGTTACCATGGCAACGTCTCTGACTGCATGCCAGCAGGGAAGTAACGTATTGCCATTTTCCTCATTATGCTTTTAAATTCTTGGTTGTTCCTTGGGTAGAATGCAAGAAAGGCGTCAATCGGCCTATCTGCGGGATATTGGCGGAATATCGTTGGATGTTATAACCGCCTTCGAATAGATTAAATAATAACACCATTAGTCATCTTCTTATTATTTGTTTACCTAGGAATCAATGGACCTAAATTGCTCCTCTGTTACCGTTTTATTATATCCATAACTCACACTAGCATAATTTAGGGAGGGGCATTTGTTTTTCCAATACATTAACTTGGCATTTACATATTTGTCGTTTTCCGGCTGTCCTCAGTTATATTCCATTTTCTATTACTTTCAACTATCTTAACTGTATTATTTTCTTCCTTAATTACGCCGTATGTACGCGAGTGCTACAAACTACTGGATGTATTTCCACCAATACTCATATTTAGAATACACCTGTCCTTGATAGATTTTAGGGCAAATATTGTTTCTAAATCCCTGAACTGACTGGGGGTTTATACGAAACCGAAACAGTGATTTTGCACTTCCACAAAATATACACAACCAACGTTAATTTAAATCTACCTGCCTTGGTAGAAATTAATTTCTAAACCTTTTTTCTCATGTGCATCATTTCGATACGAGGATTAATAAGGGAGATATCATTAACGGACCGTTTTTTTGTACAAGTCCCATCGGACTTAACTCAAGAGCGGGTGCGTGTAAAGCGTATTCCTTACAACTTGAAAACTACTGAAGACATTCGAACCAAAATTCATATTTAGCATCCACCTGTCCAAATGTAGGTTTTAAACGTAAATAACATTTCATATTCCGGAATGGACTGGCGGTTTATAGGGAACCGAAATGGTGATTTTACTCTTGCACAATATATAGAGAACAAGACCAACCTGACTGGAAATCGACCAAACGTGATGGAATTCCACCTCTAAACCTTTTTTTCATGTGCATTTTTTCGTCAGGAGGATTAATAAGGGAGATATCATGAATGGTCAGTTTTGCAGGTTAAGTCCAGCGGCCATAACCAAAAAGGTGTTTTACATGGAGCAGATTCCTTATCTATATAAATCAAATCGTAACGACTGTGTGCCTCTACACTGACTATTTTGGCGAAATTTTCGTACAGCTTTCCGTTTAAGGGGTATTAATGACCATCTGCATAATTTTTGGTTTAGTTTCTGAAAGTCCTAATTTTTACCCGCCTCGCCGAAAATCCAGATTGCGGCATAATCTGCCAGAAGAAAAAGAAGATAATTGAAATTTGACAAAATTATACGTTTTAGCCTGTAACGAACGGAAAACATCCAAGATCATTAAATTCTTCACTTTTTATCCCCGAAGAATATCGAAATATGCAGGCAATTTTAATAATGGTGCACACCTTCTGAAATTCCTATCGCATAACAGATTGCACAATCTCCGTTCAATTTGGAATGATCTACAACCTTGGTCTTATTACTCTTTGCCGTATCTGTATCAATTTTACGTTTGATTTTTCTCTATTAATGGATGTTAAGTCAATTTGGAATTTTCACATGCATAATTTACACCTTCGATTACTTATATGAAATACAGAATCATCAAACTCTTCACGAAAATTGGCCCACCCAGTAGCCATATATGAGCCAAATGCTATGTATATAGCTGTCACATAATTATCCGAAAAGTAATGTAATGTGAGATAATCTTACAAGAACGTTACCCTGTTCCACGTTTCTAACTCAATCTGACCCAAGAATAGATTACATATCATAGGACCAGCCATTTAGGCCACTAAATCCGGCGTGTCTTATGGTATAATCCTTTGTCGATATGACGTACGTTTAGTAGCAGTTAATCTGTAAATGAAGGTCTTCAGTATTGTAAACACGCATATAGTTTCGTATGTCGATCTATATATATTCACTGATGTCGATTTGTAGCGATCGAGAAAGGGTGGGTCTGCTATTGTAATCAGTACTCCCCACACCGACTTTGACTGGCAGTATGAAAGGGTTCCTTCTCCAACTCCTGTGTAACTGTCATTAGTAAGGAAGGTCTACAATTGTAATGAATAGTTCACTTCTCGATTTGACTTGCAGAAGGCAAGTGAGCATGCAGTTTTGTTTAAAACTCCCCTACCCGATTGTGTTTGGCAGTAGGCAAGGGTGCCCGCCATTATAAAGAAATGTCCTCATCTAAAATGTGACTGGCATTAGGCATAGTGGCCTGCTATTTTGATGGAAACTCACCAACTTGGTGTGACTGGCAGTAAGCTGGCTGAAAGTAGGAAAATGGGCCTGACATTATAATGATAACTGCACAACTTAATTTCGAGTGGTAGTAGGGTAATTGCATGCCATTATAATAAAAACTCTAATCTGTCTGGAAGTAGGAAAGGGGGGCTGCCATTTTAACGAAAACTCCCCAAATCGATTCTGTCCGCATAGTAGGCAATGGGGCCTGCAATTATAACGTAAACTTCCCAACTCGATTGTGAATGGCAGTAGGCAGTGAGCCTGCCGTTATATCACAAATCCATAACAAACACTTTACATTGGAAACAACGTACGGGGACCTCCCCATGCTCTTTCTCGGATAACGCTAAGAGACATGCAATTTTAAAACAATCTTATTTACTGCATGCACACTATTTACTTCGATATTCGAATACAATGTAGAATACCTTAGCGAAGCACGGGTACATTCGCTAGTCATAAATATTTGTGTAGATGCGATAGAGGCACTTGGATATGATGGTCACGCTATGTTGAAGGTCCCGAGTGGTTTGAGCCCATTTTTGATGTTGAAATTCGTGCCGGACAAAAATCCGGCATGAGATGAAATTGAGTCGTACTGATTTTGTTGAAGAAATAGATGACTCGTGAGGCCTACTTCGATATAATACGGCGATTCCGGTGTTATAAGTAGCAGAAGAGTCCACGCACCGAGGATTAATTAGTTAATTAAATGTTTTGAAGAGTTCCAGTAGAATAAATGGACTTCAAATGAAAAGGAGGGAGTAATTTAGCAATCGCAGGTACAGGATATTCCCAGCTGCGAGGTGCCATAGGATTTGATATTTGTCTTGGGAGGACATGGTGTTCCCATAAATTAACGGCAGTACGAAAATAAGGTTGGGGTTCGAATACCATTATTTTGTCCCGACCGATGTGAAATCGGATCTTGGTGGTTCATATTTGGATTTAACATACGTGACTAAAATTCTAAAGATTGAACAATTAAAATATAATTTATCATACTTAATAATAATCCAATTAAATCATGTCTGAAGTGATTGATTTGTGCCAAACTAGAACAGAAATGTAAAGGGTTATGCATTAAACTTAATAATAGTTGACTGCAGTGTAACAAGTGAAAATAATTTTAATAATAATAATAATAATAATAATAATAATAATAATAATAATAATAAATTGAATAATAATAAGAATTTATTTTATTATTTCTGAGAATAATAATGGTGAAAAATGAAATTGAAATATTAAATCAATGATGATTAAGTGTTACGATAAGGATGATCTCCACTAATAATAATAATAATAATAATAATAATAATAATAATAATAATAATAATAATAATAATAATAATAATAATATTACTGAATATTAGAGTAATAATAAAAAATAATAAAATTAAATTTTTCCATTATGATGTTAACTGATACTAGGGAAGTCAGTTGGCGAAATAACGTAATCGTATCCTGTTGTTGTAAATAATAAGTTAAATTTGTTAATTTTAATGTGATGGCAAATCCCTACATCTGGACCATTAGGTTAGAGTCCCTTTGTCGCTTCCTTCAATTAACGATAGCATATCTTGGTTAGGAACCCGGGGAGAGTTTTGTATTTTCCCGGGTTGTTCTCATCTCAATAAAGGTGGAGGTGATGACATGATTTATGTGATCGCGCCAACCTGCACACAGGTAATTAGTCCATGACCATAAATGGTCATTGTGTTCACGAGGGTCAAATTGCAACTCTCAGAAATCAACGGTTCCACCATGCAAGTGGATGGGCGGTCAAAAGTGTAAAATATGAATGTGTGAAATTTTCAGGAATGACTTGCAAAATTATCGGAAAAATAAGGGTCAACGAATTTTTGTGTGTGTTCAATTTTTTACTTAAATAAAATGCTCCTTTAGCATTTGCAAGGAAACAGCCAGGTTCTTGTTCTTGTAGAATAACAAACCCTTGGTTACCGTTTAAATATCCGTCCCCATTCCTAGGATGGAGCCTTCCAATTTTTCCTTTGATCTGATTCAATATAATTTTATATGTTTCATTTTAATGATGAGCCTTAAAGTTAATGAATAGAGTGTCACGTTCAATCCTGTAGTACGGATTAGATGGCGCCCACATTTAATTGAAGATCTTATATCTTCATAATTCGTTTTAATTATTTATTAGTTGCGATAGATTCGGACCGTAACACCGCCTGAGATAAATGCTGGTTGGGGCTCAGGCTTTGAGCGGGTACAGTACGTTGTCAGGAAAACTAAAGAATCATCAACATGAAATCAAACAGAAAAAATGAAATCAAACAGAAGAAATGCAGAGGTTGGTTTAGTAATAAATAAGGAAAATAGGTCAGCGGGTTGGCTACTATGGCCAACGTAGTAAAAGTATTATCATTGTCAACATAGACACCAAGGCAATGACCACCACAATAGCGCAGATCTATACGCCATGAAGTTCAGCAGAAGATATAATTCAGTATGTACAGGAGATGGAAGTCTATCTAATTGTGACGGGAGGAAGGAGAGAAGGAGGTAGTCGGCTGGTAGAATTCTGCACCGATCATAATTATTTCACCGAACGAATTGGCCGTGCGCTTAGGGGCGCTCAGCTTTGAGTTCGCATTCGGAAGAAAGTTGGTTCGAACCTCACTGTTGACAGCCCTAAAGATGGTTTTCCGTTGTTTCCTATTTTCACACCAGGTAAATGCTGAGGCCGCGTCCTTCCCACTCTTCGCCCTCTCCTATCCCGTCGTCATCGTTAGACCTACTTGTGTCGGTGCTACGTAAAGCCAATAGTTAAAAAATAATAAAAATAAAAATAAACACTCTCCCACACTTCTTCCCCTCCCCATCAACGAAGAAACCAGTAATCTACTCTTGCTACTCCTCAACCTCCTTAATAATCAAAATCTCCCCAATTCAGGGCCACCTCGGTGGATCGACTAGCCGAGACCCTGAAAAAAATGTACAAGTACCCACCTCCCTCTCCCGCCCCACCATTAAGTACCCCGCAAAGACCCGTCATTAAAAGTCTCACTTCCTACAAGCTAAGCACCTCAATACGTTCTTCAACAGCTTCCCACAACAACTAAGCCCGTATAACATAGCAGGTGAAGCACCGGTCCTCATGAACGAGGTGCTGTGTGAGGCAAACGCCGACTATTTGAACTGCTATTTCAAAATGATGCCGCTTTCCACAACCCACGACACCGTCATTAACACGCACGATAATATCAGCATACATAATCTTTCCACAACGACAACAAGGCCCTGCTGCAATACCGAAATTTTGGGCAAGGTCAGAACTTAAACTAGAATAGAGACTGCTAACGGCCTATACATATTTCCTACAATCTGCTCCTACCTTCATTCCATTCGAGTACAATATCTACAAAATGCTAATTCCCGCAACCTCCCATAACCTCGTGAAGCTATCAACCTATCCCGCTAACTCAACCCTTCCTAAATCAATAGCCACCGGGCGAGTTGGCCGTGCGCGTAGAGGCGCGCTACTGTGAGCTTGCATCCGGGAGATAGTAGGTTCGAATCCCACTATCGGCAGCCCTGAAGATGGTTTTCCGTGGTTTCCCATTTTCACACCAGGCAAATGCTGGGTCTGTACCTTAATTAAGGCCACGGCCGCTTCCTTACAACTCCTAGGCCTTTCCTATCCCATCGTCGCCATAAGACCTATCTGTGTCGGTGCGACGTAAAGCCCTTAGCAAAAAAAAAATCAATAGCCAGCACCAGCTACCATCCGTCTATTCCAGAAAATCAGTTGTGTGATGTAACACATCAACCCTACAAAAAATAAAAATATATGGAAACATACGCGGTTTCCAAGAGGCTCTCCACTGAGTTTTCCATACTGAACAAATACGCTAACAACCCCAACTTATGTACACATTCCTCATGAAAAATTAAATTTACCACACAATAACACCTGCAATGACAAAATATTCACGAACTTAGAAGCATGTGGTGTGAGAGCGCAAAAATAGAACTTTTCACTGTTACCAAAGTCGATGAAATAAAACCAGCAACCCCGTAATACAAAATTACGTGTTATGTTGTTACAGCGAAATTTATAAACTAGACATTTTGTAATTAAAGGAAACCACAATATCATGTTCTTATTTTGACAACGTAAAAATTTCAATTTGTATAGTTCATAGTTTTACAAATGTGGCTATTAAATAGGCAAGTTGGGAGTAATAAAAAACCTGGCGGGAACAGCTCATGGCTTCCTCTAAAGTATTTTGTTTTTTCGTTTGCTTAAAATCTACCGCTGAGTCAAGAGGGCCAACTGCCACGTTCTCACTTCGGTCGAAATGAAAATGTGACCAGTGTTGCCTCTCTGTGGTCGAACGAATCGCTGTGAAGTGATGTCTTGGCTGTTCATTCCACAGCACATCGCAGAGGTTGAGTACGCATGTGCAAAAGGCAGAGTTGCTGCTTCCTGGCAAAAAACTTAGAAATCCTCTCTGAGCTGTGATCTGCACAGCACCTGGCGTGGAGCGCACGGCTAGTTACCTGTTTGTGAGGGGAGTTGAATGATTTTTTTGGCTGACGTCATTTTCAGTGCACTGTATTTGACTGCAGATAATTTATTCAAATAGTTTATTTTTGAAATAGAAAATATGCTGCAGCACTTCAGCACATAATGTACGGCCGCCCGTGTTAGACAGTATAGTTTAGTATTTGTAAGCTGGATGGTCAACCTAAAAAGTATTAAGAAGTTTAAGAACGCCGTTTAGAAGAAGATAATTATTTTCGTGTAGTTGGTCTTTCCCCTTGTAAAGTCTGCTAGAGAGCTCCGTTACAGTTGAAGTCTATACTTGTCGAGTGATTCATTAGTGTCTTCCTTACAGCAGAAACCTGAGCAGGCTGACTTCCATACATATTTCCATTAACAGCATGTCTTACTTGCTTGTTGGGCTTCCTTTACTACTCCAGGAATTCATAAAGGAATACTTCGTGTGTCACCCGGCACAGCTACCGCTAATTTCTCATTTACAAGATAACTAGTGTCGTCATTGTAACATGAATGTGACAGCAAAGGAAATACAGCTCATTTAAACCTTTCTGACACGTGTTACTTAGGTTATCAGATATATCGTATCAATTGTCACAGTTCTATGATATATCATTATCTTTAGTGATGTAGTTGGAACAAAATATTTACAGGATCTCACCTTATTAATTCAGCAATTTCCAAATGGACTCGTATTAGGTGTCAAAATCAGCGGCCTTATGTTTCCGACAAGTTGTTTCATCAGCTGAACGTTTCCCCTTTCGTAGCCATGACTTGACATATGGTTGTGGGTTAAATATATGCACGGGGGTCCAACGCTGCTTATGAAAATAAGTAAGCTTGATCTTGCAACCAGCAGCCTATTTCTCTTTTCGGCGTGGATCCCATTGTACACCCATGACGTTTCAGCGCTATGTATAGATATAAGATATTCTTACTGAGTGTAAAAATGTTACGTCATTCTAAAGCGGCAAAATATTTTCCGGAACAGCGTTCCGGCCCGTTCCGGTCCAACTAAACCACTGAATCTTAGTCCTTGATTAATTCCTGAGTTCGAAGACCCAGTACGACAACCTGATTTGCCAGTGCCATCCACTACGTTCTTTCGCTCTCGTCAGTACACGCACCGTGATATTCTTCTCTTGGATTGTCCATCGTCAATATGTTCTCCCATGCGGTCTCTTACCTTCAACTTTGCCCTGAAATTTTCATTTTCCAACATCCCGTCTACTTTGCCTCAAGGCGTACCAAATACTACCATATTCTCTGAGCAGTTATGTGCTTGTGGATTTTAAGTTCTAAGACTGAAATATTCCAACACTTTTCTGTCCCAGAGTTACGTAGCATTCTCAGTCAGCACTAACTTTCAAAAGCGTCGATCCAATGTCCATATTTTGAACACCAATTGTATCAACTAATAAGAGGAAAAAGTTTTGAAAGAATGAAACATTAAATGTACCCTAAACCAGGGCTGTAGTCGAGATTACACGCGCAAATAGGCCGCATTCTGTCTCCGTAAGTCTACTAATTAGAGTATGCCTTCTGATTTAATGCGTATACCTTCGACTTTGATTTTATCTAAATCCTTTACCCTCCAGGTTTGGTTTCTACCTTGTACTGAGCGAGCGATCCCACCTCTACCACACCAAGGTCAGTGTCCTCGAGCGTGAGACTTTGGATCGAGAGATACAACTGGGGGGACAAGTACCTCACCCAGGCGGTCTCACCTGCTATGCTGAAAAGGCGTCCATTGGGGGAGATGGGAAGTTCGGAAGGAATAGAAAAGGAAGCGGCCGTGGACTTAAGTTAGGTACCGTACCATCGCGGCATTTGTCTGGAGGAGAAGTGAGAAACCTCGGGAAACCATTTCGAGGATGGCTAAGGTGGAAGTCGACCCCTGCCCCCCTCTACTCAGCTGACCTGCCGAGGCTGAGTGGATCCCGCCTCATCCCATGTACCATTTTTCAAATTTCGTGGCAGAGCCGGGAATCGTACCCGGGCCTCCAGGGCTGGCAGCTAATCACACTAACCACTACACCACAGAGGCGGACCTTTGATTTCTTTCCTTTTCAATTTCGCCATTCTGTCAGTGAGTTTTAACTCTCCAACTACGCTAGTAATTGAAGGGTCGGGGGAAAAACCAAGTAAGTTACTTTTTCATCGAAATTGAGATATTGTTACAGTCCGCTTCAGAGTGATCATGCGCATCTATTGAGAGGTCGGAAATGGAAAACAAGCAGGTGAGTCAGGAGAAATTAGCACTCAAAGTTAGGGGAAAGAACTAGGGAAGTCGAGCACAAAAGTTGCTTCTTCTCAAGTTGCATAAATATTGACTCTCCTGCTTTTTTCCCCTGACCCTCCAATTGTGAACATCGGAGGTTCATCTTCATGAACAACATTATTATTCATCACTTATCTAAAGTGTCCGCCTTCCTGGCGTAACGGTTAGAACGATTAGCTTTGGTGGCCTGGGTTCGATTCCCGGTACTGCCAGAAATTTATGAATGACAAGAGGACTGGTATGGGGTTACAATTGTACATGCAACTCACCTCCATTGGGGTGTGTATGAAAAGAGCTGCACTACCTCAGGATGAAGACACGAGTTTACTCCATTGTTTTAGTTAAGGTCGTCACTGTTCATTGTATGTTCATACATTCAAATGCTTCACCGGTTAACCGATTTAAGCCTGAGAAATAGATATATCAAGATGTGGCTTGCAAACCCAGCGTACGGTAACATACACCAATTCACGATTTTGTCCCAGTGAAAAATGTAATTTCAAATCAAAATAAGCGCCTTTGATTGTTTTTTTATTAAATAGCTGGAAGTAGGTCCAGTAGAAAACTGCTGTGTCAGCAAAGCATTAAACAAAACTTTATTGGAGGTGGTGGAATAATAATTTGGGCTGGCATTATGTGTGGCCATCATACACCTTTGATACCAATCCGATTGATGTTAACTGCCCAGAGGTATACCGATCAAATTCTTCAACTATTTTTACAACTCTTCAGGGACGAATATGGTGTTGAGTTCATTTTATTAGACGACAGTGCTTGTCCACATCGAGGAGCATGAATGAGGAACTTCATGAGGTATCAACCATAGGCATTGGCCAACTAATTCACCGGACATGAACTGCACTGATCATGCATACGAAATGTAGAACACCGATTTGATTTGTTGGTTTTTGACTTTTGGTTTTTATCATCCACAACTCCACAGATGCTTCCAGACCTCGTTTGCGTTTCCCAGATGGAATAGGAGATTCTTCCTCAAAATGACATCAACGTACTGATCGCAAGCATTCCGTAGCGTGTGGGAGACCTAAAAACAATGCCAGAGGAGGCCATACACGCTACCTTAAGGCAAAGTGTCAAAGTAAATAACGGGACAACTTCACTAAAAGGAAACAAATTTAAAAACCCAAAGTGTACCCTTATCACAATGACCAAGCAATTCCGCACAGATGTATCTTTATGTTCTTCCGTTAGTAGCCGAGGAACCCAGCGGGAAGAAAGCTGTGAATACTCCAACTGGCGGTTAAAGGTGTCAGCACTACCAACGGAGACGTCAAATTCAGCAACGAGGTGTTTGACTGCGATCCGTCGATCACCTCGAATGAGGGTGTCCGCACGTTCCAACTTTGCAGGCGTCACAGCTGTGTGCAGCCGGCCGGCACGTGGGGAATCAGACAGGTTTGCTCGACCTTGATATGATGATGAAACATGCCTCGCCAACTATGAATATCTGTTATTTTCCGCAAAATGAAACTGAATAACTGCTTTCTCTTTGGCACGCACCTCTGTTACAGACGCCAATCTGAAGGCTAGTTACAGCGCTGCCACCTGTCGGAAGTTAATGACATTTTACGAGAAGAAGCGGGAACATTCAAAGATTTCCCACACAAAATTCCAATTCCTTTAAAACCGAAATTGGCCCAGAAATAAGATGTGTTGCGTTATATATTGAACACCCCTTGTATTTGCATTAGATATTGCAATAAAATTTAAGTTTGTAAAAGTTTACTTGTACAGCTTGTGTGTGTCTGTGATAGTGAACAACATTTGTAACTTCATTGCTGCACTGAATCCTTAATATTCCAAATGTTTTTTGCGGGATATAAATTACCAATTCCTAAAATACATTCTGAATTATACACTTCTTTTACATGAGTTGGTGATAGATTGCTTGAATGAAGATTTTCAAACTAGTGCATTAAAATATTGATTTCTTGTTTGACATGATAAAATGCTTTGGATATGCCTGATTTATGCCAAATTAAGGGATGTTTGTTGTAACTAGTTGTAATCGTCTAATTTTAAACACCAGGGTGCGCTGTCATCCGCGGTTTTTCATGCCCTGAATTACAGTATACTCTGTTAGAATGTTGGGACTACAGCGCTGCCCTAGGCTTCACAACACCATCTCTATCCGAAGAAAGAAGAGTTGTACAGTAAGTGGCTAAGCTGAGCCAAAGAAGGCTGGCCTGTGTCAATCTGCTTCACCCCTGGTGGAGCTGCAGTCACGTGTTAAATTATTTCGCAGTACTTTTCAATCTGCTGAGATTCTGGAATTCGAATCACGTCTGTTAACTTGCCTGGCATTTTGGATCATAATTGAAGCGAGCTTCACAATCCAGTAGCTCGCCCATGCGGTTAGTAAAGCTCCCACTCTCTCTATAGAGGCCGCGCTTGTTAAATTGCAGTCCCCCTTTTAGAGCCCACTAAAGGTATTGACAGCCAGGTAAAAGCTGATGACATACAGACGCATTAAGCTGGCTCTTTCAAAGTATGCATATATTGGCTTTACAGTTGAATGGGTGTGCCGCATTCCACAGTCAACATAAATCATTTCATTGCTACCCTCATTCTGAAAATGTCTCACTATGATAAATGATCATATATTAGGACATTCAAAATATACTTTAATAAACATGACAGCATTTTAGTTAAAGGCACCTGAACGTTATTTAAGTCCAATTTTTATTTCGATATAAAAGAAACTTGCCTTCGATGCGACCCTTGAACAAACTATGAACCTTCAACGAGCATTGAACTCTGGTCTTCGATTTGTTTTTAGCTTGAGTTATGATGCTCACATAAATCCTAAGTACACAGCTATTTACTGACTGAAACCCGATAGGCGACGGAAGTTCCACATACTTAAGTTGTTATATCGAACTAGCAAGGAAAATCTATACAAATACATTCCTTCAAAATGTCATTTATTATCCTCATTCCATAATTGTAACATATTTCCCTCCGTATTTCCGTCAACCATTCTTCAATATATAATAGATCTTCATTATGGCTGGGTCACGACCGTGGAATTCACTTCCAGCTGCTGTCAGGAACTCTAACTCAATATCAAAACTGCATGTAGAGATTTCCTATTGAATACCGCTGTTTGTATTGCGTGGTTGGTGTGATTGTGGTAGCTAGGCTTGTAACATTACCATTTTACTGTACAGCTGAAGTACACTGTTGCTTCTTTGAATTAATATTAGTTTATTATTATTATTATTAATATTATTTCGGGATATCTGTGGAACGCAGAGGTGAAAGAAGGTGCCGGGGTGAAACGGTCTAACTACAATGTCAAGAATTGAATTTGAAACTTAAGCTAAAGGTTATATTTTCCAAAAACTTCAAACTTAACAATTTTTACAGGTACAAGTAGAAAACATTAAACAAGTTTAGGAAGGACAAGATTAGTGGTATTAACAGATCGTGGGCTTCAAGCCCTCACTATACTTTTCCTGAGCTCCTAGCTCAAATTTACAAAAGAGCACAAATTTCTACAAGGGCAGAAATCCCCTCATTGTTGAAAGAGCTCTTGCTCCCAAAATTTCAATATCAAGCTACCCAAAGGCACCTTTTATCAATTTACAATTATCAAAAGCTGAAAAGAGCTAACAGGCTCTCAGTTTCTCAAGCCTACTCAAGGCACCATGAAAATCTGATAATCTCTGGCCTTAAAAGGCACTATTTAAAAATAGAAATATGATTACACAGAGGTATGTAGTATCCAACCTGCAGGGCCTTAGTGAAAACGAACAGGTTAAATAAACGGCCCGAGTACAATCTGAATGGAGGCAACGACTGAGCTACAAAAATTTAAAAACCTATAGGGCGCTTGGCCGATAAAACAGGGGTTATTCCCAACCTATTGAGGTAGCACGCATGGAAATCACTTTAATACATTGCAAAAACAAAAAGTTACAAAATGTGGCACCTCAAACCAAAATGAAGGGGAGCTCGAGAGGGTACTTCAATCTCTATCCCCGATTTACAGTTAAATATTTAATGAAATTTTACATTAGTCGAAAGAAGTTTAACACCTTAGAAAGGAAGGTTACATAGTTAACGATTCGGACCTTTCTCTCGGGTTAAACTGCGGAGTTAGCAAGAAAGAAAGATGTAATGTTGCCATTACCTGGTTGATGTACAACTGACCGAAGAAAGAGGCCGTCCGCCTCCTGATTGACACACACACACACACACACACACACACACACACACACAGTAAGATGACGATCAATTAGCCCAGAAACGAGAAAATCCGCAGTTTATAAACACTCGGGGAAAGTTCGAGATCATTCAAGATAAAACTAGCCACACCCTCTCACGTTTATTGGTCACTTTAAAAGTTACACTCAAAATCGAAGAAGAAGAAGAAGAAGAAGACTGTGATTGGTAGAAAATTAATTACAGAAATTAGGGATTGGCCAGATTCAAAACTGGCGGAAATAAAAAGGAAATATTGCCAACCCAAAAATAAATGAACATCAATCAGTAAAAAAAACCGTATGAATACAAAACTTCTTTGAATTATAAGTTCTTATACCTCGCACCAGGGTGCATGATCATAGTTTTTTGTAGTGACATCTATGGAAGAATGTCCAAACTTCTTGATGGATAGCAAACAAAACTAGTAGGAATACAGTCAGTTCAGAAAACTTCACAATAACAAAATTACATCATGTTTTAGTGGTGACATCTTCTGAGTAAATTTCTAAGTTGGTGTAGTTTCAGTTTCACTGTTTCACCAATAGAGGAGTTCATTTAGGCGCTAGATTTAAAT
The DNA here is from genome assembly GCF_040414725.1 of Anabrus simplex. Taxonomy (NCBI): domain Eukaryota; kingdom Metazoa; phylum Arthropoda; class Insecta; order Orthoptera; family Tettigoniidae; genus Anabrus; species Anabrus simplex. The sequence goes on from NC_090271.1 coordinate 328,470,618, forward strand.
GCGCGGCGTTGGGGTGTACCTCCCGGTACAATTATTACTATTATTATTATTATTATTATTATTATTATTATTATTATTATTATTATTTTGTTTCAGCCAAATATGGACCACGTCAATTCAACTGTCTCCTTTTTCGAGTTTTAACTGCCACCCAATGCTGCTGCATTCGTTTCCGGTGTTGTTCTTTTCTTTCCTGGGTAAACGCCTTCTCTGTCTTCAGATTTGGCTTTTCTTTGAAACCGTTGTGCGTAGGTAGTTTTTCCTTAAGCGGAAAACGGTCCTGGATATCTTTAGGAGAAATTTCCATTTCTCGTAGATCTCTCTCAACTTCTGTGAACCATGCCTCTTTTGTTGTGGCTGGGTCATGATTTTGGAATTCACTTTCAGCTGCTGTCAAGAACTCTAAGTCAATATCAAAACTACATGTAGAGATTACCTGTTGAATGCCGCTGATCGTTTCGTGTGATTGGTGATTGTGGTAGGTAGGCTTGTAACATTACCATTTTACTGTACAGCTGAAGAACACTGCTGTTCTTTTAATTAATACTAGCAAATGTACCCGTGCTTCGCTACGGTGTTCAACATTGTATTCGAATATCGAAGTAAACAGTGTACATGCAGTAAATAAGATTGTTTTAAAATTGCATGTCTCTTAGCGTTATCCGAGAAAGAGCATGGGGATGTCCCCATACGTTGTTTCCAATGTAAAGTGTTTGTTACGGATTTGTGATATAACGGCAGGCTCACTTGTCTACTGCCATTCACAATCGAGTTGGGAAGTTTACATTATAATTGGAGGCCCCATTGCCTACTGCGCGGTCACAATCAAGTTGGGAGTGTTCGTTACAATGGCAGGCCCCATTTTCTACTCCCAAACAGATTACAGTCGAGGAGATTTTCTTATAATGGCAGGCAAATTCCCTACCACCATTAAAAATTGAGTTGTGCCGTTATCATTATAATGTCAGGCCGATTTTCCTACTGCCAGCCAGCTTACTGCCATTCACACCAAGTTGGTGAGTTTCCATTAAAATAGCAGGCCACTATGCCTAATGCCAGTCACATTTTAGATGAGGACATTTGTTTATAATGGCGGGCACCCTTGCCTTCTGCCAAACACAATCGGGTAGGGAAGTTTTACACAAAACTGCATGCTCACTAGCCTTCTGCAAGTCAAATCGAGAAGCGATTTATTCATTACAATTGTAGATCTTCCTTACTAATGACAGTTACACAGGAGTTGGAGAAGGACCCTTTCATACAGCAAGTCAAAGTCGGTGTGGGGAGTACTCATTACATTAGCAGACCCACCCTTTCTCGATCGCTACAAATCGACATCAGTGAATATATATAGATCGACATACGAAAGTATATGCGTGTTTACAATATTGAAGACCTTCATTTACAGATTAACTGCTACTAAACGTACGTCATATCGACAAAGAATTATACTATAAGACACGCCGTATTTAGTGCCCTAAATGGCTGGTCCTATGATATGTCATCTATTCTAGGGTCAGATTGAGTTAGAAACGTGGAACAGGGTAACGTTTTTGTAAGATTATCTCACATTACATTACTTTTCGGATAATTATGTGACAGCTACATACATAGAATTTTGGCTCACAGATGGCTACTGGGTGGGCCAATTTTCGTGAAGAGTTTGATGATTCTGTATTTCATATAAGTAATCGAAAGTATGAATTATGCTTGTGAAAAATTCCAAACTGACTTAACATCGATTAATAGAGAAAAATCAAGCGTAAAAGGGATACAGATACGGCAAAAAGTCATAAGACCAAGGTTGGAGATCATTCCAAATTGAACGGAGATTGTGCAATCTGTTATGTGATAGGAATTTCCGAAGGTCTGCACCATCATTAAAATTGCCTGCATATTTCGATATTCTTCGGGGATAAAAAGTGAAAAATGTAATAATCTAGGATGTTTTCCGTTCGTTACAGGCTAAAACGTATATTTTTTTCAAATTTCAATTATCTTCTTTTTCTTCTGGCAGATTATGCCGAAATCTGGATTTTGGGCGAGGCGGGTAAAACTTAGGACTTCCAGGTAACTAAACCACAAATTATGGAGATGATCATTATTACCCCTTAAACGGAAAGCTGTACGAAAATTTCGCCAAAATAGTCAGTGTAGAGGTACACAGTCGTTACGATTTGATTTATATAGATAAGGAATCTGCTCCATGTAAAACACCCTTCGGGCTATGTGCGCTGGACTTAACATGCAAAAGTGACCATTCATGATATCTCCCTTATTAATCCTACTGACGAAAAAATGCACATGATAAAAAGGGTTTAGAGGTGGAATTCTATCACGTTTGGTCGATTTCGTCAGGTTGGTCTTGTTCTGTATATATTGTGGAAGAGTAAAATAACCATTTCGGTTCCCTATAAACCGCCAGTCCATTCCGGAACATGAAATGTTATTTAAGTTTAAAACCTACCTTTGGACAGGTGGATGCTAAATACAAAGTTTGGTTCGAATGTCTTCAGTAGTTTTCAAGTTGTAAGGAATACGCTTTACACGCACCCGCTCGTGAGTTAAGTCCGATGGGACTTGTACAGAAAAACGGTCCGTTAATGATATCTCCCTCATTAATCCTCGTATCGAAATGATGCACATGAGGAAAAAGGTTTAGAAATTAATTTCTACCAAGGTAGGTAGATTTAAATTAACGTTGGTTGTGTACATTTTGTGGAAGTGCAAAATCACTGTTTCGGTTTCGTATAAACCCCCAGTCAGTTCAGAGATTTAGAAACAATATTTGCCCAAAACCTATCAAAGACAGGTGTATTCTAAATGTGAGTCTTGGTGGAAATACATCCAGTAGTTTGTAGCACACGCGTACATACGGCGTAATTAAGGAAGAAAATAATACAGTTAAGAAAGTTGAAAGTAATAGAAAATGGATTATAACTGAGGACAGCCGGATAACGACAAATATGTAAATGCCAAGTGAATGTATTGGAAAATCAAATGCCCCTCAATAAATTATGCTAGTGTGAGTTATGGATATAATAAAGCGGTAACAGAGGAGAAATTTAGGTCCAGTGATTACTTAATCTATTCGAGGGCGGTTATAACATCCAACGATATTCCGCCAATATCCCGAAGATAGGCCGATTGACGCCTCTCTTGCCTTCTACCCAAGGAATAACCACGAATTTAAAAGCATGATGAGGAAAATGGCAATACGTTACTTCCCTGCTGGCATGCAGTCAGAGACGTTGTCATGGTAACCTGTAGGTTCGTTGTCGGTCTGTCGGTCACTCAATGCAGAGCATGATACCAGCGGAAAATTGTAAATTTCTCCGTCATGTGAAGAGTAAGGTAAATTACGAACATAACGAAAGTTATTTATAATGAAGAGACGTTTCACGTACGGTAAACTAAGTTTACAGAAAATCAATAGTATAAGAGAAAATGGAGGAAAACCATTCTGGTTTTCCTATAAACCCCCCGTCTATTCAAGGATTTTAAAATAATATGCATATCAAAACCTTCCCCGGAATGAGTATACTCTAAATATGAAGTTTCGTTGAGATCTATCCAGCCGTTTCGAAGTGATGGTGGAAAAACCATTCAGGTTTTCCTATAAACCCCCCGTCTATTCAAAGATTTTAAAATAAAATGCATATCGAAACCTTACCCGGGATGAGTGTACTCCAAATATGAAGTTTGGTTGTGATCTATCCAGCCGTTTCGACGTGATGGTGGAACAGACAAACAGACAAACAGACAGACAAACAGACAGACAAACAGACAAACAAACAGACACGAAACGTAAAAACCACCGATTCGGTCTTGAGTTGACCTAAAACGGATAAATATCTGAAAAATTGGCAAAACAGAAGAAATTACAGACAGCGGACCCCCTACAATTTTATTTATATAGAAGATTAGGTTATTAATTATTATTACAGTGTAAATGTACATAATATTTTGCTTTTTACTCATGTGCATAGATCACTTTTTACGGCCATTCCTTATCCGAGGTGGCAGCTCGGAAGAGAAATCCACCATTGCGTTATGCAATGCATCGGGACCTAGGGTTCTGGGGAGTCTCAACCTCTGCAATAAGGATGAGTCGGAGCATCCTTGGAATCCGTCCGGACTTAAGTTTAAACAAAAGCTTTTTGCAGGCACGTTGAATGTAAATTCTTTGTTGAAGGTTGGTAAACAGAAGGAATTAGAACTACTTCTAGATAGAAACAAAAGATTATCGAATCTTTAAATGTAAACCGGCGATTAAAATTATGAAAGGAATGCCACTCTTGGGAACAGCTATTTATGTTCATAAAAGATCATTAGACAATGTAACTGAATTCAAATCCGGTTCAGATTACATATCTATTTTAAAAATGAACTGCAAAATTAAAAAATATACTTTTATTAACTGTCATGCACCAATAAATTAAGACAACAAAAAACCCAAATAAGATAGAGGAATTCTGGACACTCCTGGATGATGAATTATCTAAAATTCCAAAATGAAATGTGGTGATATTACTTGGAGATTTCAATGCCCAAGTGGGAAGAGAGAGAATTCATAGACCAATAGAGGGAGATTATGCCGCACACCAAACAACAAACATCAATGGAATGAGATTAATACTATCTGTAAAAGTTTTCAGCCGAAGTTAATGTCAACTTTCTTCAAGAAATTGCCAAGGAAAGCTACAACATGGATTTCTCCAAATCCATTACTAGGTGAAATTCAACTGGATCATGTAGCTGTCCATCCATAAAAAACATGAAAGAAAATGTGAATGTCAAGGTAGAAAGAAGCAGAGAATTTGATTCCGATCACTACTTGTCTAAAATCAAACTAAAATTCCTACCCAACAGAAATCACAGAAAAGGGGAAAGAGTAAACAAATATAACACAAATAGACTTCAAATTACACAAGGAACATTGGAAACATTTCAGGAAAAAATAAAAGTGTCTCATCATGGGAAGTGGCAAGATTTATCTAAAGAGATAACCAATGCAGCCCAAAAGACACCTGGGCTAGCCAAACCTAAAAGGAAACCTTGGTGGAATCAAATATGTGAAGATGCGTTACAAGAGAGAATAAAAGAATGGAAAAAGTTTAAATCATATAGAATGACTGAACTCTATGGCCAATTCAAACAGTAAGTGAAAGACACTGATAGAATAAGGGAAGTTAAAAGAACTTTCGAAAAATCACAACTTATTGACTTGCAAGACAGTTTTGTTAATAAGACAATTTAAGAGTCAACTAAAGGGGTGTCAACCGCCTAGCATATGCTTCAAAGATGAAAATGGTAGACCTGGCCTAAGCAATGCTGGGAATTGTGAAATACTGGTGAAGCACCTTGAACAACGTTTAAACTGCCCTGAACCCGACCATAAGGTGGAGTTCTCTCAAACAACCGAAAATCGGGAAGAAATTAAAGAAGTAATTAACAATCTGAAAGATGATGAAGCTAGTAGAGAAGACTCTATGAACTTTTGAAATGGCCTCAGTCAAAAGTAATTGAAGAGCTGAAGTTTATCTTTGAAGATATTTGGAGAACAGAGAGGATTCCAGAAGAATGGAAAGTGGCTGTATTACACGCAATGCATAAAAAAGGGGACAAACAAAAGGTTGATAACTATAGAGGCATCTCTCTTCTGCAAATTGCATACAAAGTATTCTCAGAAATATTGCTGAATAGAGTAGAAACCTCACTTGACAAACAACTGGGTGAGTATCAAGCTGGATTTCGGCAAGGTAGATCTTGTTCAGAAAAAATATTTAACTTAAAATCCACAATTCGCCATAGAATATTATATTCAAAAACATTGTATTTACTTTTGTAGATTTTAAGAGAAAATTGTAAGAATTTGAAACTTAAATATTAAAGAGCATAACATTTTGCTGGTAACTTTGGGGAGAAAACACATAAATTGCCTAGTATTTGCAGACGATTTTGTTACATTCTCAGAAAACCTAACAAGTGCAACAACTGAAGTCAGTCTCTTGGAAGAAATTTTTTTTACTAGTTGTTTTACGTCGCACCGACTCAGATAGGTTTTACGGCGACGATGGGACAGGAAAGGGCTAGGAGTGGGAAGGAAGCGGCCGTGGCCTTAATTAAGGTACAGCCCCAGCATTTGCCTGGTGTAAAAATGGTAAACCACGGAAAACCATTTTCGGGGCTGCCGACAGTGGGGTTCGAACCTACTACCTCCCGAATACTGGATACTGGCCGCACTTAAGCGACTGCAGCTATCGAGCTCGGTCTTGGAAGAAATAGCCTACAAGACCGGTTTGAGAATCTCCGTAGGAAAAATAAAATTTATTACAGACATCAAGAATGTTCCAAAATTCTGGCAACAGATCTTGGTCCAGTGGAAAGAATAACGAAATTCAAATATCTAGAAGATAAAATTCAAGGAAATGATTTATACAAATCTTCAGTAGAAGAAAGGGTACACATGATGGAAAGAGTATATGACATCATACAGAATTTTAATAACAAAAAAAGTCTATCTAAAAATCTTAAAATAAGTCACTACACTACAGTGGTGAAACCGGAATGCCTATATGCAAGTGAGTGCCTGCTACTAAACTATGGATTAGATAAACTTGAGGTACTAGAAAGGAGATTCATTAGAAAAATCATAGGTCCTGTGAAAAAAAAAATGGACAGATACATTTTTAGAAAGAGGGTAGTAAGTATGGAGGGATTCGAAGGAAGATTGAACAAGTAGCCTGGTGCGAAGTGGTCCGAGTGTACCGTACCCAGGGGTAAATACCCTCTAGGACGATGCCTCCATTCCTGTATGAACATCCGACCAACTCAGGGTTGGGCAGAGTGTGGGTTGGTTGTCGATTGGGTCAGGATAAAAAGTCGAAGTTCTACTCTAAAATAGCAATCAATGACAGGAAATGGAGGTATAACACGAATGAGAAACAATCATAGGGGGTAAGATGGATTTATTAATAAATATCCCCGATCAAATCACAAGAAAATAATTGAATCAAGGAAAATAATAATTTGTAAAAAAATGAACTCAAAGTATTGAAATAAGTCGGAATAAAAAAAAAACGTTAATTGAATGATTATACAAATTTGACATTAAAAACAAGTTCAACAAAGAACATTTATATAAATCAAGACTGAATTTCTTCTTATAGGCCAATGTTTATGTTGTATGGCAACAAGTGTACGCAAACACTGCCATGTGGTATTTCCGTATGGAGTTTCACACTATCGCATCACAACGATACGGTTTCAAAGTTAAGTTACTCCCGAGAGTCGTCGAAATTACAATTAAATAAAAGTTACATTATCAAGAAAAATTACGACGGAAAGAAAAATAATTAAGACGCAATGGACGCTAGGTAAGTTATGCAAAATACTAGGGGCAAATCCTACACTATATTTACAACAATTCAAATAATCAAACTAAACATATATATATACATCGGATATCGAGTAAAGTCTTAAATGCTACACTGATTCTAATGTGAATCCCGGTTCACAGCAAAAGATCTAGACAGAACTAGATAAACCAACAATATTTCAGCACTCGGGCTGTTCCCTTTAAAAACAACGAGACAAGGTATACAATCACAAATAATAATGTAAAACATCATCCTGTAAGAGAAAAGCATATAAATAATCCTTGGTATCATGAAGAAAGCAATGGGCAACATTGCCTCCTGCTGCGTTTGAGCGCTCACCAGCGCGGTCATCCGTCATGTACTTCCGGGTAGATTACGAGCTGTAAAGAAATATTGAACTCCACTATGCTAAAGATTGGATTTTGTCTCCCGAGGCCGCCACAAGGAAATACTGTCTCCTTCGCACATACAGATAAACATAGGCCAGGAATCAGCTTGCCATGAGATAACGCCTTTCATCAGCTACACGGAAACTCACGTATATTCATTCCTTCTTAGCATGCTTGGGCCATTTAACAACATCATCAATAGTCTGGAATTAACACTGTCCATTCTGATCACAATATACACTCAGAAGGCACTAGGCAGGCACACACATCTGCACAATACTCTTTATCTTTTCAGGCATACAATCAGCCTGCACCAACACATTATAATTCAGCATGCAATTATTATCTCAATTCCTCATGAATCCCACTGGCCTTTACACATAATGAGACACAGTTCGAGTCCTTGGCAGACCATCAGGCAAACAGAATCCAACTTAACTTCAAAGATCTTATTTTAACAACGACGTTCTGCAGCTCCTTCTGGCAGCTTCTGTAAAACCATGCATCATGCAAAATAGCTATACCTGTCTCTCTGAATAACCGAAATAAAATGAATTCACACGTGTTTAACGTTGTATAGAAATGAACCTGTCGATCTAGTCCTTCTAGCATATATTTAAGGAAAACTCGGAATATCCTACGCTAAGTAATATACACAAAAAAACAACAACTGATCCTATCAATCCCTCATTTTCCCAAACATCTACTCATAAAGCAAAATGAAAATAAAATAAACATGCGTTAATCTCGTATCCGAATCTATCATAGTAATAAAATTAAACAAACACATGCCGTCAGGCTTACTTTACATGAAAATTAAAATTCTATCTACACTGCCCTAGTACCTTAACATAACTTACATATCATGCCATAAATATCACATGCGCCTTACTGTATTTACACGACTCTCGGGAAACCAGGATAGCAGCTTACATCCCCACTGATTTAGGGATCTACTCCATGTTAATCACAGCATTAACATGTGTGAATGCACTTCCTTCCTCTGCAGGCGTATCCATCATCTTGCTGGAAAATAATTCACTGGAACACAGAAGACTATAGTTGATAATATCTTCGCTGCTTAATGCTGCGAGCCGAAATACCCTTTCTTTTTACCAGATCAGCTAAACACACTGATTCACATATATATTACACACTTCACTCAAAGGGTAAAAATACAGTTTAAAAAGCAGCCCACGGTTCGGTACGGAAGTTCCACGCGAAACGCGCCCGTCGCGAAATAGTGAAACAATAGCACGTTTCCACTACACTTGTTACTCAGCGGTCACTGAACACCGTCTTTATCAATTGAAAGTAAACTCTGTCAAAATTATACTATTTCATTTACTCAAGTACAGTAAAATATTGCGACTGCACAATTTAAAGTATCAATGAGAACCAGTTACTATTACTGGAATAACACCACGTTAATCACGATCACCAGTCACAGAGTTAATGCATACGCACTGTTCAAATCTTTACCACAGAGATACAGAGTCAGTGCATCCGCACTGTTCAAATCTTTACCACGGAATGACGCTCTCCAGAGCTAAGGGTTACTAAGGAGGCTTCGGTGACGCCAATAATGCTGGGGTTCCCGGGTGTCTGAATCAACCACCAATCAGAGAGTTCGTCATGTATGATGACATAATACTTATTGTGATATATTTACAAAACACAGCTCGAACACTAGCAAATCTCTTCCATCAATTTTTATAATACATTTCCAAATATATCTGACTTCTGAAACTGTGGAAAACCGATTACCTACAGAAACTGACTTTATCCACAGAGCACGTTGGTCATCCTGGAATTAAGATTTGGCGCGGTGTGGCCTCCAGGTTTGCCAAATCCTTAAGTTCCCATTGGCTGAAATATCTTGCTTGGTCAGCATCTAATACACGTGTCGATCCTTACCAACGCTTGGGTACGTTATCCTTTCTCACGGTCATACGGAAATATGAAGCAATATCCAGCGACTTACTGTCTTGCTCAACATCCGGTATCAACTATCTTAGGATACGATGCTTTAACATGTTAGACTATAACTTTTATGAATAAATTTCACATATTGGTCAAATAATATACCAATTATTATTATGGGCCGGCAGGATACGGCTCACGAGGACAGAAGGAAACAACATAGTGAAAGTATGAAAGAATATTGGAAGGACCGGAAGAGAAAACAACAAAGTATGAAGAACTGAATTTAAATTGGCACGTGGTCCTTAGCAGGCCCCTACGGAAAGAAGAAGAGGAGGAAGAAGAAGAAATGTCTCTAGATGTCAGGTTATCCCTCCATTCATTAGCACGATTGCAATGGCATTAGGAGAATAAGTTTCACATTAAATCACATGTTTTCGTCGTGTTTACATCATCATGATCATTAACATCACCATTTCACTAGATTCTCCGAAGATGCAGACGACTCGGAATGACTGCGTTGTTCTAGAGACGAAGTCTCGGTTCTCTCCAAAGTCTCGGACTCCTCATACAAGCACATTACAAACATTAAAAAACTGGGTTTTGAGAGAAAAGTGGTATTTATATGACGTTAAATAAAAAATGAATATATAACACAGTAATTCAAGAAGAGCTCACACTAGCCAGGCCGTTGCGACTGGAAAGTTCGCGTACTAGTAGAAATAAAAATACTCCCTAGTATGTGTATATACTTACAATTGGCTGTACGTCGCACCGACACAGATGGGTCTTCTGTGGACAATGTGTTAGAAAAACGTTAGAAGTGGGGAAAAGCAGCCGTGGCCTTAATTAAGATACAGCCCCTGCATGTGCCTCGTGTGAAAATGGGATACCATGTAAAATCATCTTCAGGGCTGCCCACAGTGGGGTTCGAACTCCCGAATGCAAGCTCCTTACCGAATTGCTCCCTCGAATAATTAAATTCACCTTCCTGCTGCGCTACGCGGTGGGACACTGACCGAAGTTTTCCGAAGTGCTCCAATTATTTTATTACAGCGCTATGCGGCGAAACACGAAACTATTGCTCCCTCAGCACGGCGGTATTGATGCGGCGCTGTAGCTAAGCACAGCGAGGGATCCAGTCGGCCGTGCTCTCAGGAGCTTGACTCTTGAGTGCGACAGGCTTCGCCAGTCGGCACAATTCCCATCCTCGTCGCTAGATGGTGGCTTCATTTATTCCATTCCAGATTCGGGCGAATGACTGGAAGCAGGCTGTGATTTTCATTCCCATTGTGTAAAACATGCGAACAAATTCCTAGAACATAATTTCAGCTCTCCAAATCATCCTGAATCTTGAAGTAGGTGCAGCGATATTTATAAGGTACCTACAATTGATCTGAAGCACTGGCCGCCTTTAAATTCACCAGAACTGATGGCGCATCATCCTCTTGTATTTTATATCAAAAAGAACGTAATCCTCATTTTCGCTTACGTTGAATGGTGTTAGATTTCGTTTACACACCTCCGTTGTAAAACACTGAAGAATGTCAATTACATCCATCATTCTTCCACCGCCGTTTAAACTTATTCTTATCGTTCAATCGGAAACTCTTGATCACGATTTTCCGGATATTTCCAGGACTTATCTTCTTTTTGAGTAAGATACGTTGACTGATTGGGAAAGATGCTAGGATAGGCCTTTCATTACAAGTTGCTTTACGTCGCACCGACACAGATAGGTCTTATGGCGACGATGGGACTGGAAAGGGCTAGGAGTGCTGGCAGCGGCCAGCATTCATTTGGTCTGAAAATAGGAAATCACGGGAAACCATCTTCAGGGCTGTCGACAGGAGGGTTCGAACCCACTATCTCCAGAATAGGATAGGCTTCATTAGTTAACTTTGGAAGTTTCAGTGGCACTAAAAATGAATCACCACCTTCTACGGGTATAATATCTTCCCTAATAATACATTGTTTTTAACGCTGCAAGTAAACATATTTGTTCGCCTCTGTGGCGTACTGGTCAGTGTGATTAGCTCCTTCCTCCGTAGGCCCGGGTTCGATTCATGGCTCTGACACGAAATTTGAAAAGTGATACCTGGGCTGGAACGGCGTCCTCTCAACCTCTCGGTTCAAACTGAGTAGAGGAGGTTCGATTTCCCACCTCCGCCATCCTTCCCATTTCTGCTCCACAGCCATTTCTTTCCTCCTTCCTTCGCTGTTCATTCCAGTCTTCCCATCCCCCACAAAGCCCCTGTACAGCATAGCTGGTGAAGCCTCCCGGGCGAAGTACTGGTCCTCCTCCCCAGTGGTATGCCTCGACCCTAAGTCTCACACTCCTGGACACTGCCCTTGAGGAAGTAGAGGTGGAGGAGAAACGATCCCTGGAGGGTAAACGATTTAAGAAAGAAGGAAGTAAACATAATTTACGATTTTTAATATTCAAATTTCCGTAAATATTTGGTAACACGACCTCCGCTAATTAAAACAAACATATGCTAGCACACCAATCGCCGCTGTTAGGGACGGCTTCTATAGGTCTGTTAAGGTGTGAGGTATTGTAGTTAGTCTTGGTTGAAGCCACGGTTGCAGCGTTTCTGGCGTAGAGTACCTCATATGAGTTAAGAGATAGAGGTATTGTTTCTGCCTAAGACTGAAGTCATATCATTTTATTTCCAATTTCAAGAGAATCTATTATATCTTATTATGTATTTTTGGACTTATCTATGTTCATAGTTTAGACAGAGCAGTTAGTTAAGACCTGCATTTAGGGCATTCGCCCTGGTAGCAGATCCACTACCAGTTGTTTACCAGTTCTTTTCTCAAATCATTTCAAAGTTGTTGGAATTTAATCGAACACCTCTCTTGACAAATTATTCGAATACTTACCTCCTCTTCCTTTAAACGAATCCAAATTTGGCAGCTTCGATTCTGGATCAGTACGGTGGTATTTGAATCTCCTCAAATACGTCAGCCTCCTACTTTACAAAACACAATACAAACTTATTCGTCAACTAATGTCAATCCACACCATTTCTACCACTTAGTTGAGCAGCTCATCTCCTTTCTGACAAGTCTTCCCAACCCAAAGTTTGCTATATTTTTATAACACTACTTGTTTGTCGGAAATCACCCAGAACAAACACTGCTAATTTTCTTTTCCGTTTTCAGTTTTCGAATCGTCCAATTCTTTGGCTGAATGCTCAGCGTACTGGCCTTCGGTTCAGAGGGTCCCGGGTTCGATTCGCGGCCCGGTCGGGGATTTAAACCTTTATTGGTTAATTCCACTTGAAGAGGAGCTGGGCGTTTGTGGAAAATTCGAGACCTTTCAGGAATGAGTAGACACACCCACTCAATTTTTATTGGTTGATTAAAAGTTACACATGGAAATTCGAAGAAGAAAGCAATGATTGGAGAAAAATTAATTACAGAAATTACTGATTGGCTTAATTCAAAATAGGCGGAAGGAAAGGATTAATATTGCCAACCCATAAACCACAGAACAAAATTTAGTAAAGACAAAACTTATGAATACAAAATTTCTTCAAGAGAGTTCATTCCATTGCACCAGAGTGTATTACCATAGTTTTTGTCCACACTTATTGATCACTGAAAAACAAAAACAAATCAAACACACACCGTGACATCTTCTGATAAACAGCCGAGTTTGTTCAGTTGTTAAAGTTCCGGGTTTCTCCAGTAGAGAAGTTTCAATTGGCGCAAGATTTGAACTTGCGTCGTAGAGGTGTACCGCCCGGTACAGACCTCCCCCCCCCCCCCGAAAAAAGTCCTTCCAAGGTGTGACACAGAAGAATGTTAAAAAAAATCAAAACAAAAGTCCAAATTTGTTGCTGATTAGTTGAAGAAGAATTTAGAAGAGAAAATACAATTCAGTAGTCGGAGGTCACTTAAGTTGTTTGGTATAGGTGGCTGGGACTAGTTTAAGTCCAGTTTTAGAATGTCTTTGTAGTAGTAGAATTGCAAAACCAAAACATTAATTCATGGAAGTAATCTTTTTTCTAAGTCCACCAAAGGTTGATTTGAAGCAAAAAGGTATTAATTGCAGAAATATAGTGTCCATGTAGCTGAAGAAGTAGGTGAGCTGTCAATTAATTTTGACGGCAAGTCCTGCCGCCGCTGCTTGTGTCCAGTGGAGGCCGCTCGGACCCCTCAAGTACCCTGAGATACCTCTCTCCCGCTACTATGAGTGGGGTAGTCGTGGTGAAGCACGCCGCAGATGCGAAGTTTGTTTACAGTCCTCAAGTAGCTTGCGGGTGGTGCGCCGCAAATCAGCCTTGGCCGGAAGGAGGGCTCCGGCTCGCCGTACACTGGTTGACCTCACTGGAGTGGAGTGGGCCCGTACCCCACCTCAGTGGCGGTACGGCGCCGCACGGCTGCGGGGGCACTGAAACAGTAAGATCTCGGCGGCAGAATTTGTGTTGTACATTAATGTTTTTAGGGTACTGTCTTTGTGGTGAGGCTGAGGGGCCAGCGGTGTTTAAACATTATTTTATTTGCCACTGGTGTGGTTTTGCAGGAGACGGGAGCGTGGTAATGGCCAAATTGACAGGACAGCAGAGTAACTATGGGGAAGGTTTTACAATATTTATACGAAGCAGATAGAAAAAACAACCAAATGTAAAAATATAAGGGGCAGAAGGCCTAAGATTTAGAGAAAAATATAACCTTTGGGGTTCTTGCAAGATGTTAAAGGTCCAATGAGCAAGTAATGTACACAGGTTTCAACTGAGACAGGCGAACCCTAAAGATTCTCTCGGTAGCTGGATTGCTCACTAACAATGTGACCGGCGTAAGAAAATCTAAAATAATGCACGGCCCATGAAATGTGGGGGCAAGCTTGCCCGCGGGAACTAAGTTCTTGACCATAACTTGGTCTCCTACCTTCAAATTGGTGGTCCTCCATCCACGATCATATCTTTCCCTAACCTTTTCATGAGAAATTTTAAGATTGGCCTTAGCCTTCTTCCAAATATCATTAATATTATCTGGATCTATTGTCTCAGGTAGAATATCACTAAGAGACCAAAGGTAAGAGTGCGGAGTGTTGGGTACAAACCTGAACATCAATGAAGCAGGGGTGACTTTATGAGATTCGTGAACCGCCGAGTTCAAAGCGAAGGCTAACCAATGCAGGGATGTATCCCACCTGGAGTGATCTTCGTGATGATAGGCAATCAGAGCCGACCTCAGATTACGATTGACCCGCTCCGCCAGAGATGGTTGAGGATAGTATGCAGAAGTTGTTACATGTGAGATAGATAGATCAAAACAGAATTTACGAAAGAGATTAGAGGTAAAGGCTTTAGCATTATCAGACACAATATATTGACACGGACCAAAAGAAGCAAAGATATAATTAAAACAAGAAATGGTGGACTGAGCGGTAGCCAGCTTAGTCGGAAATAACCAAGAAAATCTTGTAAAACCATCTACAGACACAAGAATGAATTTATTGGCGTTCCCCTTAGATTGGGGGAAGGGTCCTACGTAGTCGATGTAAAGACTTTCCATGGGGCGCGACGCTTGATGAGAATACAAGAGCCCTTGCTTAGTGGACATGGTGGGTTTACTAAGCCAACAAGATTTACAAGCCTTTACCAATTCACGGATGTCTCCGTCCATACCCTTCCAAATGAACATTTCTCGGATCTTTTCTCTAGTTTTGAAGATACCTAAATGCCCCTATAATGGGGTCTCATGGTAGTACTTGAAGATCATAGGTACCAGAACAGCTGGAACCACAATTTTTATCTATTGATCATGCCTCGACGGGCAACATAAAACACCATTCCTCAGTACATAAGGGACAACATGTTCCCCAGAAGAAAGGGTTTCCATGATAGGGGCCAGCGTCGGATCTTCACGTTGATATTTTTCAAGATCCCTAAACAACATGGGAGCATCCGTTAGTATGGCATTTACGCCAGCAGGGATGGACTCGGGAAGTGAAGCACAGTCTTCCTGTTCAAGGGGCTCTACCTCATTAGAAAACATACGGCTAAGTCCGTCTGCCACAACATTTTCAGTACCTATAATATGCCTAACGTCAAACTGGAAGGCAGAAATTCGGATGGCCTACCGGGCTATACGACCAGTACGACGCGGCCTAGCTAGGACCCAGCTTAATGCTTGGTTATGCGTTCCCAAGTCGAACTTGACATGTTCCAGATAGAGGTGGAACTTTTCTAGAGCAAATAAGACTGCTAAACCTTCAAGTTCATAGATGGAATACTTGGCTTCTTGACCCGAAAGAGTCCTAGATGCATAGGCGATGGGTCGCCTCCCTAGTTCAGTCTCTTGAAGAAGGACTGCAGCCACTGCCGACGACGACGCGTCGGTTTGGACGATGAATTTCTTCGAGAAATCCGGCATAGCAAGAACAGGGGCATTACAAAGAGCTAATTTCAGGCCTTCAAAAGCGGCTTGTTGAGAAGGCAGCCACTCAAATTTGATGCCTTTCCTACGAAGAAGGTTCAAGGGCGCCGCTCTATTAGCGAAGTTAGGAATAAATTTCCTGAAGAAATTCACCATGCCTATGAACCTGGCAATACCTTTGATGTCCTTGGGAGGTTTGAAATCACGGATGGCCTGTGTTCTAGAATGATCCACTGCGACACCATCGGGTGACACAATATGCCCTAGGAATGACATGGAAGGTTTAGCGAAGGCAACCTTAGTTAACTTCACAGTTAACCCTGCCTTACGAAGGCGATTAAGGACCTCTTTCAGATGATCTAGATGTTCTTCAAAGGTCTCTGAAAATACGACGACATCATCCAGTTAATGATATAGGTACTCGAATTTGATGTCGGAGAAGACCCTATCTAGCAGTCTCGTAAGCACCGCTGCTCCCGTGGGGAGCACGAAAGGCACGGGGTTGTATTCATACAAGTTCCAATCAGTGGCAAACGCTGTAAGATGTTTAGATTCTTCCGCCAGAGGGATCTGGTTATAAGCCTGACTGAGGTCTAAGATGGCGAAGAATTTAGCCTTTCGAAACCGTGAAAAACAAGAGTGAAGGTCGGGAAGGGGCACAGATTGTAACACCACCTTCCAATTGAGAGCCCTGTAATCCATCACAGGCCTGAAGCCACCTTGGTGTTCGAATCCTATTTTTACAGAAATGGTCACGGTTTATGAGCTTGCTGATATTTTGAGCTTAAATCCGAGGTTGCTGCTTTTATCTTTCAGAAGGCATGTCCCTATATATGTGGTGCACGATGGAAAACCAATTCCTTCTTCTTGTGTTTATTTCTGCTGGACGAAACTTCACGATAAAAATATCGATTTCGGAATTTACTCGCCCGACAGACATGAGAATTATTTCCGAAATTCGAAGATTACGTCGATCGGCGTATAAGATTGGGTATAATTTTCGAGTCCAGAGTTTGGTGGCGTGTAACTTCCGAAACTCTCATTCCATTTCAACATTTTAATTTCATCTTAAAACCAGTTTCTTCTTCTTTCCGAAGATGTAAACATGTAAATGTTTTGTAAGGTGCAAGAAGAATGAAACTAGTTAAAACTGAGTTAGACGGATACATGGTTCCGTGCCGATTTAAATCTTCATTAACGCTTCGATCGCGTCGAGGTTATATCTTCAGGGGGACTTTCTGTGTTGTTTTGAGGTGTACCAACCACTCCTCCCTCCCCGATTACTTTCCACACGTTTGGGAACAGCCTGCAGTGCAGCGCGAAATTTCGTAGCATATGACATAACAATAGCGAGTAGGGACAAGGCATAACAGCGCAGCAGGTTATCGACCATATGGTTATGTCCCAATGTAAAATTTGACTTTCATCCAAACCGAACGAGTTAGCTATGCGGCAGTTGGATATGCCTTCCAACTGCGACATGATGCTCATGTTACACCGTATTTCAAAACATTGGTATGGCTACGCATAAATGAACGAAGAAATTTTTACCTAATGACACTTGTTTATCAAGTGCTCTCGACGAACCCTCCTACTTACCTCTCTTCTAATTTTCGTTTCCTTTCCTCATTCTATAAAATTAGCACCCGTTCTGGTTCTCTACCTGAAATTCCACTAAGTCGAACAAATTCCTACAATCTTTCCTTTTTTAGTTACTGCATCGAGACTCTGGAATACACTCCCAATGGACATTTGGCACCTTACTTCCTCTCATAAATTCAAATCTGCCTGCCGAAAGTCTTTTCTGGGAACATAAAACTGAGTTAAGTGAGTCATTGTGTGTATGTTGTGTGAATGCGTTTTCTTAATTTATTATTATTATTATTATTATTATTATTATTATTATTATTATTATTATTATTATTATTAGTAGTAGTAGTAGTAGTAGTAGTAGTAGTAGTAGTATTGTCACACTACTGTACTGATGTGTAGGCCTAACTCAGTCTTAAAATTATCTGTCCGTAGTATTATTTCTTTTTAGAATTTCTATGTTTTACTTTTATGTTTACATTTAAAATTTTATTGTTTATAGTGGTTAAGTGTAAGAGCGGGCCGTGAGCCCTAACTTCGCCACAAATGTAAGTCAGGAATAAATAAATAAATAAATAAATAAATAAATAAATAAATAAATAAATAAATAAATAAATAAATAAATAAATAAATAAACTTCACGTTCGGGTTTCGGCAGCCTCGAAAATGGTTCTTTTTCGGTTCCCATACTCACACCAGTCTGTAACTTAATTAAGGCCATGGTTAATTCCCTCCCATTCCCAGCTTTTTTATTCCATCCTCGCCGCAAGGTCTTTCAGGAGAGGTTTGTTTGTAGACGGAGTGTTAGGAAAATTTACTACCTCCTTGTGACCTGTAGAATTAGCTAGTAACTTTTTGAGGTTGAGGATTTTCTCCTGAAGTCTCCCTGGAGTTTTATTTTATGCTATGAATAGTTTCCCACGTTCCAGTCCTCACTACTTCTTCAAATCAAGGGGCAACTAACTATCTACTATCACAGACCCTATTATTAAGATGCAGGCTGGGGCGTTGTACACAAACGCATACAGACACAAACATATATACAAGCGTGTGTGTAAATAAAGTGGAATAATTAAAGTCAGCAGAAGCTCAAAACAGGAATAAAAGAAGCCTGTAGGCGTTATATAGTGCTCACCTCAATTTCTGCCTGTTTGAAGCCAACAACGGGAAGTAAACATGCGTGTTGGAATGAGCTGTTCAATTCACAGTCCTCACCCGCATACGACCACTTCACAGCTTGATGTTGGTTTTGTGTTGCTTGTTCTGGGACATATAATTATAAAATGAGGTTAGGCGCTAGTCAAGAGTGGTGGTGTGTATGTGGTGCGCTGAATGTCCTCGTGGTGATTTTGTGACGTGACAAAGTGTTAGCGCCCTCTCGCACTCCATATTTTGACAGCGTCGAGTGGAAGAGAGCACGCATGGTATTAGACCGCATGTTAATTACGCGAGACCACTTTGTGAAATAACCATTGGTAAAGCCCTCGCTAGTTCTCTTGTCTACTGGAATGGGGATATCAATTAGAACGGAGCGCAGCCCAATTACTGACCCGACTCAAATCCATCACCTGCACTGGAGGATTTCCTCTTCAACCCTCTCTATCGAACAAGGTCAAACTCGGATCTGCAGGTTGAATTCACCCTTTGTGACGGAAAAGGCAGCCTGAATAGCACGCCAAGTAACTGGAATTTGTTCTGATAAATGAAGTTCACTTCTTCCCTCCAGGTCGAGTGACATGTGGAATGTCCTAAACCCGCTCAGGACTGATTTATCCAAGAATTAAGAATATTTTTGTCAAAGAAATTTGACACCCTAAGTTGTTTAGTAAAATAAGTATCAAATTTCAAACGATAATATTTTGTAACATGTCTGTGTGTTAAAATACATTGCAATGAACTGTATTTTGCCTAATTTAAATTACATATATAGGCCTATTGCTGAAAGGTTAAATTACCTACGAGATTTCCATGTGATCTTTAACAATGAATTTTATTTTATTTCATAAAACTGAAAATACGTAATTTAGAAGATTTTATTTGAAGAATTTTGAGCAAAGTATCTTCAGGAAATTGTGTTCGTTTATTTGTTTACTTTCTCCAATTCAAAATGGTAAAAGTACAGGTAAATTTCTCAAAGCGGAGTCGTAAGAGATCAACATTCTTTTTCGGAAATAGACAAGTTTCCGCATTACAGAAAACTTCTGTTTTTATGCCTTAAAACAGCAAATAGTAATAACAAATACTACTTACAATTTGCCTGTATCTGTGTACACATGGTGCTTGGCTATCGAAATCGATGTACCGGGACTTAGTTCTGTACTGCACCGATTTGTTTTATGATAATAATAATAATAATAATAATAATAATAATAATAATAATAATAATAATAATAATAATAATAATAATAATAATAATAATAATAATATATTATTATTATATAATATAATATATTATATAATATATTATTATTATTATTATTATTATTATTATTATTATTATTATTATTTCTCTTTCTTTTCAATCCGCTTACCCTCGAGGGTTGGTTCTTCCCCTTGGACACAGCGAGGGATCCCACCTCTACCGCCTGAGCGCAGTGTCCTAGAGCGTGAGACTTTGGGTCGGGGGATAAAACTTGGTAGGAGGACCAGTACCTCTCTCAAGCGGCCTCACCTGTTATGCAGAAGAGGGGCCTTGTGGGGGGATCAGAAAATCGGAAGGGATAGACAAGGAAGCGGCCATGCCCTGAAGTTTGGTACCATCCAGGCATTGGGAAACCACGGAAGACCACTGCGAGGACGGCTGAGGTGGGAATTGAACCTCCCTCTACTAAGTTGACCTCCCGAGGCTGAGTGGTCTGCGTTGCAGCCCTCTACTTTTCAAATTTCGTGGCAGAGCCGAGAATCGAATCCGGAACTCTGTGGGTGTCAACTAATGACACTACCCACTACACCACAGAGGCGGACATCTATATATATAAAATAAAAGTTTTGTCTGTACATTGCTCAGAATTTGAAAATAATTGTATTTCTGTATCGGTCATGTCCATAGTAACAAGAAAATGCACTTTTTACTTTTCCGTAATTTCTGTCTGTCTGTCTGTCTGTCTGTCTGTCTGTCTGTCTGTCTGTCTGTCTGTATACGCATCACGAGAAAACGGTTGAAGAGAATTTAATGAAAATCGGTATGTAAAGTCGGGGGATGAGCCTCTACAATCTAGGCTATAAATCATTTTACTCACGCTGAGTGAAATGGAAGTTTAGGGAAGGGTTAAAATTGAATTCTCAACTATTTATTTTATTAGTGGTCGTATTTTAAAGAAAATGGGTATGCAATGTTGGGGAATAAGTTGCTACAATCTAGGCTATCAATAATTGTATTCACGCTGAGAAAAATGGTAGTTTAGGGGAAGGCCTAAAATATAATACTCAAATATTGTTGTTATTAGTAGTCCTGTCTTGATGAAAATCGGTATGCAAAGTCACGAAATAAGTCACTATAATATAGGCTGTAAATTATTTTATTCACGCTGAGTGAAATGGTAGTTTAGGGCAAGGCCTAAAATTTAATTCTCAAATATTTCTTATTAGAGGTGTAATCGATGAATCCTACATAACAAGGGTTATATAGTATTAAATTTCCTATTATTAATGTCTTATACATTGTTACCGTACTGGCTATGATCACAAAGATATTCATGAATTTGGATTTTTGTTACTAAGTCCATATCAGTGCCGAGTACCGAGAAAATGGGTGAACAGTATTTAATGAAAATCGGTATGCAAAGTCGGAGAATAAGAAACTACAGTTTATGGTATAAAATATTTTACAAATCACAGAGTCGAAAGAAATCTAAATGTGAAGGCCTACAATATAGAAAGCTCATAACATTGATCAACAATAACAATACATTGACCATTGTTTGTCGTGATGTGCTTTGTGTCTTCTGTTGCCCCTCATATCCGGTAGATAGGATTACTGCTGCGTACAGAGTATGTTTTATTTGATTTACGTCGCACCGACATAGATAGGTTTTATGGCGACGATGGGATAGGAAAGGGCTAGGAGTCCTTTAGACCTTAATTAAGGTACAGGCCCAGCATTTGACTGGTGTGAAAGTGGGAAACCACGGAATACCATCTTCAGCGCTGCCGACAATGGGGTTCGAATCCACTATCTCTCGGATGCAAACCCACAGCTGCGCACCGCTAACCACACGGTCAACTCGCCCAGTCGTACAGAGTGTAACAGCCTGCCTGAATATTGATGGGAAGTAGCTGGGGTGTTAGATAACTTTCTTCTTTAGCATGCCATTCCCCTGGTTTATAAATTTTCTGATACTACTGGTACGTAACACACTGGATCATCATAGCATTTGGGCTATTCAATCCCTACTCGGAGGCACTGATTGGAATGAACAGTGTGCATATTTAGCGGAATAATGGCAGATGAGTGTTCATGGCAATCTGCGGCCTGGTCATCCCAGCTCTGGAACTTTGGCACCGCAATCTAACCGCAGCACTGTTAATTGAAAGTGATAAAACGTGTGGCTTTCTATTTGATCGAGTATTTTATATGATATCATTGCTTTTAATCGCTACATTCATACTTACGTTTTTGTAATGACCTATGTTGATTTCAGGTTAGGAAAACCACAAAGTAAGTCTTTCTGAGAATCCCGTAGCGAAGCACGGGTACAACAGCTAGTTGTTAATATTACTGCGCTTTGGTATTACATACAGAATGATACACAGTATACCATTTTGGCACTGTCACAACTCTATATAATACTATTTCAGAACAGTTAAACTTATTTTCACCATAGAACTATATACAGTACTTCACAACAATAAGCTTTCTTTGTGAATGTGAATGTGAATGTAATCCTGAACTGAGTACATTAGTTCATGAAGTAGAGGGGAGCTGGACGTCATGCCAAATTGCTTTACTTCACAAAAGCTCTGTGGACCGGTTCATGGGTTCGAATCTTGTTCTGGTCTTGATCTTCTTGCTCGTGCCCTCCTTCTGTCTCCTTCTGTTTCTAGGCCTTTCTCACTGCTCGGAGGACTATAGCTGATCCGAAAATGTGTTATTGCAAATTGTTCACCAATTCGAATGAAGTTCTCTGGCTCTCAGGGAACGTTTCTTGTTTTACACACGTTGGATATTGTCGATGCTTCGTTCGTTCCACCATCCGTATTATCAAACACGTGTGTCTGTTATCCAAACAACGACGCCGATCATACAGCACCAGAAATGCACAAATATTGTAGGTAGGACTACACCAGTTCGTAATATTTTCCATATTGTTCAAGTAGATTTCAAAGAATTCTTTCATTTTTCGTTTCCGCGTTGAGGAGATTCCGCATTATACAAAAGTAAGAATATTATAGCGCCGTAATATTCGGCAGAACCGAGAAAATATTCTGTAGTGGACAAGTTTCCGCTTCATTCAAGTTCCAGTTTGAGCAGGTTTTCCTTAGGACCGTTCCTTGACGTGGGGTCGGAGATGAGGCAAAATTAAAATATATGGAATGTTTTACGGTCGGTTGCTCTTCCTGATGTCAACCTTGATTGAGGAGCTAATTAGGTTTAAATTAATGATGGTGATGGTGTAAGAAGGTGGAAGATATCGGTTGTTGCCTATGAATATTAACTCTTGCGGCATTAGGCTGGAAGTGAAAATGGGAAACCACGGAAAACCATTCTCAGAATAGCGCACGGTAGAGCTTGGCTACACAGCCGTAGCTCTTTAACACGGGCGGCCACTCCGCTAGGTAATATTAATAATAATGTTCCCCTCTGTGGTGTAGTGGTTAGCGTGATTAGCTGCCACCCGCGATGGCCCGGGAGGTGAACTGAGTAAATGGGGTTCGATTCCCACCTCACCCATCTTTGAAGTGGTAGTCCGTTTTTTCCCACTTCTCCTTCAGGCACATGCCGGAATGGCACCAAAGTTAAGGCCACGGCCGCTTCCTTCCCTCTTCCTTGTCTATCCCTTCCAAACTGCCCATCCTTCCACAAGGCCCCTATTCAGCATAGCAGGTGAGGTCTCCTGGGCGACGTACTGGTCATTTTCCACAGTTGTACCCCCGACTTAAAGTCTCACGCTCCAGGACGCTGAGTCCGAGGGAAAAGCCGATCCTGGAGAGTAAACAGATGAAGAAAGAAGAAGTAATAATAATAGAAACAATAATAAAATAATTATAATAACAAGCTGAAACACGTCAAGACATGACGATCCATGGGTTAAATATTTATTGAAGTATTTCCTTATATACGACATTCATTGTACTATACTTCTTTACAAGTTACTTTACGTCGCGCCCGCACAGGTAGGTCTTACGGCGACGATGGGATAGGAAATGACTAGAAGTGCGAAGGAAGCGACCATGGACTTAATTATGGTACAGCCTCAGCATTTTTCTGGTGTGAAAATGCCAAACCATGGAAAACCATCTTCTGTGCTGCCGACAGTGAGATTCAAACCCACTATCTCCCGAATGCAAACTGATTGCTACATGACCCAAACCACGCACGCAATTGTTCGGTGCATCCCTTGTACAATTAGTTTCTTTGCACTATTGCAACTTTACGCACTGCAACATTTAACGGGTCATGGCTGAAAATTGGCTGAGGTAATTAGAGACCTTCACGTCCCTTGAGGTTTATTCATCGTGATACAAAATGCTAAGTGAATTAGAAGTTAATGCCTCTTGAAATTTTTTTGTTCGAATGTTATACACTCAATTCGAGGGATTAGAACACTCATTCCAGCTTTATCTTCACTTATTATTTTCAAGTCTTAAGTTAACAATTTCCGTACATACTTCTTAGAATTAGTCCCTATTTGAATACGATTAGAAGCCGTTGGGAAACGTTCCGATTTCTAAGGAGCATAACTATGGCACCAATTTTGGAATAATAATAATAATAATAATAATAATAATAATAATAATAATAATAATAATAATAATAATAATAATAATAATAATAATAATAATACATGGATACAAAGTATTAATTCTAAGAAATCAAGAATTATGTAGAAATTTGAAGTAGCTAGCTTTCATCTTCAATATTCATCTGTTTCGCTAGTGAATAGTTTTGGGCTACGGGGTATAAGCCTAATGAATTTCACAATGGCATTCAGATTTGAGAAAGTAGTATAGGTGGGAATATGGAAAACTATTCATAACATAACATGGAGGCAAGGGTACACAAAACAGAAAGAGCATACGGTATCATAAAAAATACAAACAACAAAAAATGTTTATCTAAATATCTTAAAATAAAGCACTACAACACAGCTGTGAAACCATAATGCTTTTATACCAGTGAATCCTTAGTACTCAATTATAAACTTGAAAGGTTGGAAGTACTAGAAAGAAGAATTATAAGAAAAATATCAGACCCTCTAAAAAGTACAGAATTTTGGACATTAAAAAGTAATAACGATATTTATTAGAACATGAAAAACATATCTATAACAGTGCGGAAGAGAAGACTGCTATTTTTTTGACATATTTACAAAATGGACGACAATAGACTAACCAAAGGGATCTTCACGTATCTTTGGAAGGAAAAAAAGTCAACAACCACCTGGATTTAAGAGATCAAAACAGACTTGGAAAGAAATAACATCAGAGAAGAAGAAGAAGTAATGGAACGAGAAATATTCAGGAAGAAAGTTTTAAAGTTGGAAGGATTCCAAGGGAGGGAGGCAAAGAAAACCGGCACATAGTAGTCTGAAGAAAGAAAAAATGGACATAGTGAAACAGTGAATGAATATTGGAAGAAAAGGAAGGAACAACAACAAAGAATGAAGAATTGAAATTGGAACGTGGTCCCTAGTAGGCCCTAACGCAAGAAGAAGAAAATACCAGGGGGACTTCAGGAGCAAGTCCTCAACGTCAAAAAGGGACTAGCTAACTCTAGAACAGAATGGCAACGTCCGAGAAAATGATGACATCTTGCGCAGAATTGGAAGTTTTGCTATAAATTTAATGTGCCGAAATTCTGGCAGGTGGTTAAATAATATTTGAGCCGTCACCATGTTCAGAGGGGTAGTCAACGTTACAGATTTCTCGCAAATATTCAGCGAAATCCATTCTTTTATGGGTTTTCCCGCATATTTTTATCTACGGTTAATAATGGAGTGTGGCCTCCGGAGAGGCCTGGTGCAGGTTTTTTATTTGATGCCCGTGGGCGACCTGCGCGTCGTGATGAGGATGAAATGATGATGAAGACGTCACCCACTCCCAGTCCCCGTGCCAGGGATATTAACCTATTATGGTTACATTTCCCGACCCTGTCGGGAATCGAATCCAGGACCCCTGTGACCAAAGGCCAGCACGCTAAACATTTACCCATTGTGCCGGACTTATTTACGGTAGGTGTCTTGTTTTGGAGGAGAGTCAAATAGGAGAGTATTTAATACAATTATAAATAAGTGATTATTTGGCGATAATATTGAGCCGTGCTTATCGATTACCATCAGCTGTTTGGTATTTAATTTTTATCTTGTCATCGAACATTCTTTTAAATTTCTAGGAATTTTGAATGAAATGTGCACTGTTCAAGAAAGACATCTGACTTCACGTACATGCCTACCCAATTCCACCTCTTCTATCGTGCCTCCAGCTCAGCGCGGCCTCGAAGGTACTGGAAACTGGTTTAGGGAATCAAAATGCTACATTTTTCTTTAATAATTTAAAATATACGGCATTAATGTTTTATACTTTTAAAGACGCTCTGCAAATCCACTGCCCAAGAGCTTTCGTCAGAATACTTTACAATACCAATCTGTTAAACGGTTCGCTCAAAATCGCGGTAACAAAAATCAGCCTAGTGTTTAAAATATATAGATAATAATAATAGTTGCATGCGTTCAGTTACAAAGTTGTTGCAGATACCTTGAAATAGTGGGGTCAAATTTTGAAATTCCAAGTGTGCTGCCTTCTAGCAACGGAAGCGGAAGTCTGAAGAAATTCATTTATTATTAATTGTTTATTAACAAATACAGTTGAACCTGACTTATGCGTATACAAAGGGGAAGAGAATAAACTACTTGTAATTCAGAATTAGTTAGAAATTAGACTTACGCAATACGTCACATATTTACCGAAAAACCGATGGAATAGACCTACATGTGGAAATCCTTGCAAATAATAAATACATTAAGACAGAAAATATTATTTTGAACTTGGCCCAACCTTAAAGAAATCAGTTAGTTTGGCTTGTTTCACTTTTCTTGCATTAAGAGTATAAACCTCCTTTAAAAGACTTAGTCATGAATTCAAAGCATTTTCACTACAATTTTTCCCACTGACGTAACGCCTACACACTTCGATTACACTTAACACTTCACTCAGTTCAGGTGTCAAGATTCAAGTCGTTATCTCCATCTCCAATGTCACTATCGCTTGTAGCTGGTCCATCACCGCCGCGTTGTTAGCATACATCAGCAATAATCTCTTCATCCGGTAGCTCTCCACACACAGCCAGATCGTCATCGAAATGCACAAAAGTATCGAATTCTACGGCCTCCGGTAGCGTTAGCTCATTGCCAGACAAAACTTCGTCCCCATAATCATCATTAGAGGCAGCCTCTCCTAGTAAGAAACCAGCTTTGCGGAAACAGTTGCTGATTGTGGAGGATGACACCTGCTTCCAGGCAGCCGAAATAAAGTCCATGGCTTGTAGCAAATTAATGGAGAGAGGTTCATTTCCTGCATTACTCAGTGTTATTAAATGTTGAACCAGCATTTTTCTATAATGCACTTTGAATTTTGCAGTGATGCCCAAATGAAATGAAATGGCGTATGGCTTTTAGTGCCGGGATTGTCCAAGGACATGTTCGGCTCGCCAGATGCAGGTCTTCCGATTTGAAGCCCGTAGGCGACCTGCGTGTCGTGATGAGGATGAAATGGTGATGGAGACGACACATACAACCAGCCCCCGTGCCGATGAAATTAACCAATTATGATTAAAATTCCCGACCCTGGCGGGAATCGAACCCGCGATCCCTGTGACCAAAGGCGAACACGCTAACCATTTAGCCATGGAGCCGGACAATGATGCCCAAATCAAGTTGTTGTAGAACACTGGTACGGTTAGGAGGGAAAATTCCATTCGGACATTCTCCAGAACGATTTGAGGTGGATGTGCTGCACAACGATCCATAAGAAGAAGGATCTTCTTCAGTTTCTTTTTCATTTTAATGTCCAGTGTTTTCAACCACGGTTCCATTGGATTCATATTCCTTAGGTTTTGTTTTCACACCCTTAAAATAGCTCAGATTCTTCGATTTTCCTATCACAAGTGGAGGAAGTTTGTCAGATCCATCTGCATTGGTGGCGAGAAGTTCTGTTACACAAATTTTACTTTTCTTCCCTCCATGGCATGAGTCGCCTTTTTCAGTTAATGTTTTATTAGAAGGTGATTGTAGAATAGGCCGGTCTCATCACAACTGTAGATGTTTGGAGGCTGATAATCGTTTACGATACCCGGCAGAACCTCTTCTTTCCAGTGTTGCACGTGACGTCGTCCACAGCTTTTTAAAACACCGCAATTTGTTCTCCCTGTGATTCCATGACGATTTTTAAATCCTTGCAACCATCCTGATGAAGCCTTGAAAGCAGCAGTGATAATCATTTCAGCTAAATCTATCGCCTTTGCCTTCAGCATGTCTCCACTAATTGGTAGAGCTGCAGCCCGCTTTTGCTGGAACCATGTGAAAAGTACTTTCTCCAAATAGACGTACCTTCCTTCTTGCTGACGGCTGCGCTTTGCTGATTTTGAAACTAGCTTTAAGAACTCATCCAAAATAGCGTTTCCTTTACTGGTGACTTTTTGTTTTGTGTGGATTAGAGTCCACTTCTCGTATAACTTTTCTTTTTTCTGTTCTCCATGGCTAATCAAAAGCAACTGAACGACACATCTACTGTTCAACAGTAAACACCAGATACCGGCATCGTAGACATTTTACTTCTCCGTTGTTCCCACGAAAGAAATTCTCATTTTCAAACAAATTTACTGTATTTTATTTTGTTTCCGAACCGAAATCACCCACTTTGCTAATAATGTATCTTAATCTTTGGCGGCGTGTCAAAAATGACGAAGGTGTATCAAAAACGACGAAGGTAGAGGAGGAGCGAAGGGGACTTGCCTTTGTTAAGCCGCCAGTAAGTAAGGGTCAACAATGTCACTCGGCGAAACTCTGTGTTCTGTTTCAGCACCAAAACCCAATCGCTCTAGTTCCGCCTTCGCCAACAAAGACGAAACTTCGTAAATACAGTAGTTTCTTTTTTAAAAGCACATTCTCATTACAATTACGGAAAACTCAGTTATATTTCACTGGCACTTAATACGTATAACAACGAATTACGTATAAATGGATTACGTATAAATAAGGTTTAATTAACACGCTTTTAAATTACAGTTTGCCGGGACCTAAAGGAAATTACGTACAAATACGAATTACGTAGAACAGAGTTACGTATAAAGCAGGTTCAACTGTACTTCACATTTGGGAAATATCCCGGTGGCAATGGTTACTTACAGTAGTGTGATAATGAAGTGAAGTTAAAATATTACTTCCCTACAAAAACAACAACAACAACAACAACAACAATAACAACAAAAGTAGAATGACAAAAGTACAACTAGCAATTCCATGGAATGAAAATATTACAAGGAATACTACCAGTTTAACATTCTAAATACAGCATCATCATATAAAATTTAATACACAACTTAAGTATTTTCAGTGCTTAACACTATGGCTTACAATACTATATGTTGAACTTACTACTCGCTTAATTATAAGTGATAATAAAGTCAAGTTAAAAACATAGGTAATTACTGTTACGTAAATGTACATTTACTTGATATATAATACATTTTCAGGAAAACGATAAAACCTCAATAACCAAATACTGATTTTCAGAAAGTCCAGGCAATGTGTTAGTGATATATACACCAGGCCAAGCAGAGTGCAGCGAGGCGATCCGTAGGAAAAATTACGCCAGCCAAGTCATACCGAAGGGGCGTACAAGTCCCCCAACTTAAGCGATTAAGCAACACCAAGCAATTAGAATAAGTATCCAAGGCGTCAGCAGAGGAACGCAGAGATTGTTTTATGGGCCTTTTCCCAAGCGGTATTTAGTGGTAGGTGCATATAAAACCAAAAAAAGGGGGGGAGTAGATACAAAAATGACAACAACCCAGGCAAATAAGTTTTAAATAACAGGTTGTATTGTGAAAGCATCAAAAGTTAACATCTTTACAAATTGAAAAAATTATCTTTGGTGTATTCATATGAAAGTAAAGATGGCAGTGATAAACAATCAAAGTACAAATCATAACATTGAAATTCAGAAAGGCAAAGGTTGGGAGATATTGAATGACAATCACTATAATACGGGGTGGAAATACCTAGAAATTTTATAACAACGAGAATGTAACAATTACAAGAAGTAGAAAGCTATGTCCGCAAAACCACAAGGTGGATATGTAGAAATAAGATAATCATAGAACAACAGCCTATTCCCCCTAATAAACACTATTCCACTTAAGATAAGTAACAGCCAGACCGTTGCACAGGCAATGAGAAAAGGCACAATCCAACTCACAGACCACTATTACAATTATGAAAGACATAAAAAATTCATAATTAATAGTTAAAGGGGGGGAAAGAGGGGAGGAGAAAACAGATAAAAGGGGAGAATACCAAAGATGAGGAAAAAGAAATGGAGAATAAAATAAAAAGGGGAGGATGAGGAAACAGGTAGAGATGAGGCTGCAATATCCATTTTCATATCGATGACATTCCACGCTCACTAACAACGCGCAGACTAAGTTCCATATCACTTGTAAAGTTCGCCGATCCACGACACCTTTTCTATCACTATTTGATAGAAAACCACTAGATTTTGAAGTTTGTCCAGCAAATTTCGTAGTGCTCAGAGTGGGCCAAAGTTCAAAATCAATACTAATAGTAAGGCCAGAGAGGCAAGGAAGTGAAGAAAATGAAAAGCATAATAACAAGTCTGCTCACCCGGCTCAAAGAAAATATTGAAGTCAAGTAAAATAGACAGGATAAAATCAGCACGGACCAGCCGTGCGAGGAAGTTCCAGCTCCCACTGCTTTTACAAACACAATCCACACCTGATCTCCGATCGAAAGGGAGCGGCGAGTTATATAAGGCGAGCGAAGCACATGCTGGAAAGTACTAGAAACAGATGACGTAATGATGTGCCGATGAGGAAGGCGAGAGAGCAAGCAGTAGTGGACGGGGCGAGCAAGCAGACGGAGCAATGGCGGAGTAGTACGTTGTTTACAGCAGCGGGACGACGAAATATGCAGAATGTAAGAGCAATGTAGAAATAAGGAGCACGTAATATTACCCAACAACAAACACAACAACAACTTCAAAAATTTCTACTATCATGTGCCACTGATCACGCCACTTGAGAAATTTAAAGTGCCAATAACCATGATATGGAGTGGCTGACCTTCAATAATCCACTACCCCAAATTGAATCGATACCACAAACTTCGTATCATAAACAGGACAGTGTATTACTGGTCCACTAAGGCAGCTATGTCCTGACGAATGGCACTCCGAAATCAGGAACGCACAAGCAATTTCCAAAGTCGCTAATTATTACAAGGAAAAACAATCTGTATAGATTATATGAGACGCTGAACAAGTAGTAGAAGTTTAAGAATTTCGTTGTATCAAGAACGCTCTGCAAATGTCAAGAAATAAATTCGCTATGGTTCGTTTTTCAGACATTGCGACTGTACAAAAATCTATTTATGTATAAAATAAGAACTTTGCCTGTACATTGCTCAGAATTTAAAAAAAGAATGTTATTTCTGCATCGGACGTTTCCACAGAAACAAGGAAATGCACTTTGTAATTTTCCATAATCCCTGTGTGTCTGTCTGTCTACCTGTATGTATGTATGTATGTATGTATGTATGTATGTATGTATGTATGTATGTATGTATGTATGTATGTATGTATGTATGTATGTATGTATGTATGTATGTATGTATGTATGTATGTATGTATGTATGTATGTGTTTGGGCATCGCAAAAATGGATGAAGAGAATTTAATAAAAATCAGTACGTGAGTCCGGAAATAAGGTACTACAGTCTAGGGCAATAACAATTGTTATTCACGCTGGATGAAATGGTAATTTAAGGGAAGGTAACAAAAATTTGTTTCTAAATACCCATTTTAATTGTCCTATCGAAAAGTATTATAAATCAAAAAGTTATAGAGAATAACAGTTCCTTCATTTAAGTGGCATGCAGTTTTACCGTACCGACTATGACAACAGAATTCATTAATTTATACTTTTGTTGCTTAGTCCACATCAACGTCTGGCATTGCCGAACTTGGAATTATTCTTTATTCTTGTTACTGAAGGTGGTTTTTGTCATTTCTAACGGTGTAAAACCTCGTGGTAACCGATCGGTATCGACAAGGAAAATCGCGAAGATGGTTATGAAAAATGAGAAGAAACCGTAAAGGAATTATCGCTTGAAAAAATAGGACAAGAGTGAGATAAGGAAGAAGGAGACTCTGCCTTTACATTAGATGCTCTATTATCCCAGGGTAGGAAGAAAACTAAATATGAAGGCTTACACTATCGGAAGCTCGTAAAACGTATAAACAGTAACATCACATTAACCATTGTGGCAATGTGATTTGACTCTTCAGCTGCCACTCATCTCGGATAGATGGAATTACTGTTGGGTCCCAAATAAAACAGAATACCTGAATATTGGTGAAAAGGGCACTACAAGTAGTGGTTTCAAACTATAAAATGTGTAGTTTAAGACTGAAAACTTCTGCTCCTCTTTACAAGGTAGGCTATTGAAAGTGGCCGGTAGATGTGGAAGGAGATCCCCATTGTTCTCCTCAGTGCCCTGTATTATTAGGTTTTGCGTTCGCTTATTGAAGGCAGAGGCCCATTTATGTCGATCTTAAATTGTGATAGGGGGCTTGAGTCGCTGTACTTGCTGAGTGCTCGTAACTTAGGGCTTACGGCTAGAGCCGAGCATAAATCAATGATATTATCGTCTATATGGCCTCCAGCGGTTTTGTCCCATAAAACATTAACTGAAATTCTATCGCGTGTCATGAATACATGAATTCCTGGCTATTGGCACATCTATTGGAAATTCATTGACCTACGGACGTAGTGCGATATTTGTGCGTCGGCACCTGGGATGGTCGCAGCTGTATTTTCTGTTTTCAATCTTCGGCTTTGTGTCGTAGCTTTCTTTATTGGTTGTTGGCCAATGGATAGCTAGTTTTAAACTGGGTCCCTGCTGTAAAAGTAAATTCCAGGAGATGAATAACCTCTTTACTTTACTCCAGAATAGTTTATTGTCCGGGTTCTCGCTCTATAAAGCCCGTACACTCTAAAATTATTTAAAATGTTTCGCACCTGGTATAAAATATTCTGGTTTTACTAGCGTCTACAGTACGTCCGTGTATGCAGCACAATTCTCTGAGTCAGGATAAAACATGAAATATATATGTGTAACCTTCGTATCCGCTATGGGAGTCTTTTCGGTTAAAATGACTTATTTGCTCTTAAAGTAAAAGTATTACAGAATAGCAAAAATAAGCATACACCACGACCATTGAGCTATGTGGCAGACAAGTATTAAACAAGATTTAACTTGGAGCGACTTACTATTCTTCAGACATGAATTCGTAGGTCATCGAAGTAATACTAAGAAAGAAGGGAATATTATTTATTTATTTATTTATTTATTGATTGATTTATTTATTTAATACAGTCTACAACAGATCAGTGCTCCAATTAAAGCACACTACAACAAAAGTTACAAGTCAAGGCATCTCCGTATAGGCCATGAAGGCCCTTGGAGGGGTGAAAGATAAGACTTCCACTATCCGTAACCTCGTCACTGGATGGGGCAGAGTGGTTAGCTCTACGCCATGCCACCTTTGCCCCCAGAAATTAACCCGGTACTCAGTTTTAGTGTAGGGTGAATGAAGCTCAGGGCCACATCCAATAGATATGGAAATCTCGTTTCTTAAATTTACGACTTCCTGACGTGGATTCGAACCCACGTCCTCCCGGGTGAACCGAACACTCCTTTACCGCCTCGGCCAGCCAGCCCCTAAAAATTAAAAAATGATAATATAAGAAAAATAAAACAAAGAAAACAATAATAGTAAAACTAAAGTAAAATTAAACCAATGACTAACCTAATCGTAAAAAAAGAACAGGCTTATGTAATGTTATAGTAACATGCACAATAATTTATAGAAGATTATTAAATTACGATGCAGTAAGCTAAAAAATATCTTTTCAACAGTGGCCATATTAGTAACAAAGAACAAAAGAAGAAATGTATTTTTTATGAGCACTGTTACCGTATGTAAATAACATGAAATAAATCTACAATTTGCGACATTCGGCTTTTATATTCTGAACAGTTCTTTGTTCAAAACAAGAAGAGTACTGTTAGGTTGAATGGAGAATCCCACCTTCCAATAATTATTTGTTTTTTATTGCTAGTCTATGTATTTAAATATAATAATCCAGCTTAAAATCTAATTACAGTATTAAAAAGTACATGTTTCATTCCTAATGTGGAACATCTACAGCTAAAAAGATACCAAAACTGGCATAAAGGAAATGGAAGACACATATGATGATAATAATAATAAGCTGAAATGTTCCTTCATGTTGGGTTAAAACCTCAACAAGTCAAGTCATAGACTAGCAATAAAAACAAATATGTATTGGAAGGTGGGAATCTTCATTTAACCCAACCTTAGTTGAGTTGATGCCAATACAGGAGAGAAAATGAGATTTATAAGTTGCAAAACAAGAAACTTTGAAAATGTAAAATCAAACTCAATGTCTATTCCCTTTATTATCAACTTATTAAATGCCCCGTACATTATTGGCTTCGATTACAGTAGGAACATTGCCTTAGACGTAATGTTGCGGCCTTTGTGTTAGTACTCGCCTGCCCTATTTCATTTTGTTACAGTTGGCAATGTGCTGCTGCGTTTTTGTTTTAAACACACTGAACATGGCGACCGGCAGCTGTACACGTGTTTTGGTGTACCTCCGAATTTCTTGTACATAATGTGTAAATATGCAGTGTTTTATTCATGTGTAATAAATGTTTGAATCACCTTGTGAGTGTGTGTTTGTGTCTGCTCGTTTGGGGCAGTCTGGTCCTCCATTTGACTTGTTTCAAAATTGTATTTGTGCGCCTATGGAACTGAACTTTGTTATGTGCGGCCGATATGTTGTTTCGTCGTTCGCAACATAAAATTTTGGTCCTTCCGGGCCGCGATGAGAATCATTGTGAACTTTGAACATTGTGCTAGTCACCTAAAAATTGTTATCGTCATGAATTGCTGCCTGCAATCGCCGTTTGAATATAGCAACGAGCTTGGCGCGAAAAGCATCGTGAACAGTTATTGTATAAAAGCACCAGGATGTCGTACTTAAGGCTAATTACTACGAATGTTCGAATTCGTCATATTGAGATTTCAACGAAGTCTACATTGTTTTGGAACTGCTTTGATATCGCACGTTAACAATCTGTGGAAGTTACCACGTGCTAACGCATTTGTTCTTGTGAGCTATTTACGCCAGCTTTTATCTGATTCCCTGATGTTCGAGATGTTAAATGCTACTTGGAATTTGGACTCCAGTGAACATTACATCACAGACGTCATCCTTTGGACTTTCCAGTCACTTTGGGCATGTGATTCCAGCCAAGGAGTGTTTCCAGTGGTAGTGATGATTAATGATACAGCACCGCCATGTACTGTAAGTCTGTTCCATTTGTCTTTATTGTTCCTATCTTGACTAGGGTGGACATCCTGCCTGATATTCTAACCCTACTGCTAGCACTTTCCGTGTATAGAATAACAGATTTGTCTTGACTTCTCATGGGCATTGTACGATTTCGTGCTAATAATTTGTTGGGCCGCTTTGTGTATTTTGTTTATTTTAGAACGTACGTGGTTTATTATACGTTATTTCATGCTTTTGTTCATCTACTTACATTGTTGGTTCCATTCAAAGACTGTCACTCATTTCAACAATGCAGAATGAATGCAGTGCACTGAATATAGAGCTTATTGTTTGTATAGTCAACATAGTTGTAAGATTGATTTCTATTATTATCTTGTCAATAATTGATTACCTGAACTATTCATCATGGTGTTTGAATCCGAAGCAAAGGCTGTTCAAAAACGTGGTCTACTTAAAAGGTCATTAACTCACCTTGAAAATTACTTAAAGCAAGATAACATCAACCATCACGAACTAATTTCTAGGCAAAATAGGCTGCCAGAAATTTGGAAGGAATTCAGCATTGTTAGGGAGTATCTAGAATGTGAATTAGACTCAAAATCTAGCGAAACTCACTTTGGAGAGCATGATGAATTTGAAAACAGATATCATGCAATAGTTGCTAGGATTCAAGAATTGCTTTGCTCATTTGAGAGACCCACAAGTCCAAGCAATGCATCCATTATTTCTGATAACTCTACTCGGTCCAACTGTAGCTTGAAGCTCCCTCCCGTTGAATTGCCTGTTTTTAAAGGAGATTTGACAAAATACTTGAGTTTCAGGAACACTTTTCAAAGCTTAGTTATTAGCAATAGCCGCATTGACAATGTGCAACGACTACAGTACCTATTGTCGTCTCTTCAAGGCGAACCCAGGGATTTGTTAGATAACCTATCCATATGTGCTGATAATTTCACTGTTGCTTGGAATTTAATTGATGAAAGGTACAATAACAAACGCTTGATTGTTTCACAGCACGTAAAACATTTGCTCAATCTCCATAATTGTACTAGTGGATTTCTGTTGAATATCGCAAATTGATAAACCAAGTAAAATCTAATCTTAGTGCTGTTGACAATTTAGAGGGTCAAGTTGCACTACATGAAATTTTGCTACAGGAATTGATTCTAAGTAAGATCAAGTCCAACCATAGAAGTGAATGGGAAAACAAATTTGCCTCTACTGATATTCCCACACTAAATAATTTGATTGATTTATTAGAAAGAAAATGTCAAACACTAGAGCTAACAGAATGCAAGAAACCTGTTAGTGAGCAAAAACGAGACTTAAAATCCAACTTAAAAGCCCTTCACATTGCCAACAATAGGACTTCCTTGAATTGTAGGTTTGCAAACTTGATAATCACAGCATTTCTGATTGTAGAAAGTTCAAACAAGCAAACATTGATCACCGTCGCAAGTTTGTGAGGGAAAATAAACTTTGTTATCTCCGTTTTTCAGCTTCTCATGTTTCTAAACATTGTAAGCAAAACAAATGCTCCCAGTGTAATGGGCTCCACAACTTATTGGTTCACAAGGAACAAGCAAGTCCCAATAATAACAATAATAATATGAATGCTACAAGTTCTGCAATTGTTTCACCCACTGCCATGAAGGTTGTTTCAGGACTAGGTTCTAATGTTTTGCTGAGCACAGCTTGTGTAGGGGTACAAAATAGCTCAGGAGAGATTATACTAGTTAAAGCTTTGTTAGACTCTGCGAGTCAATTATCCTTTGTGGCTTCTGATCTTGTCAAGAAGCTTGGTATCCGTACTAGGTCTTGTCGTCTACCTATTGTTGGTATAGGCAATTCGAATGTGTCTCCTGTAAGTTCCACATGTAACCTTGTTTTATTCTCAAATGTATCAGATTATACATTGAAGTTGAACTGTGCAGTCGTGAACACAATCACAAGTCCACTCCCTGCGCAGGAAATTGATTGTTCCAATTGGGTTATTCCTCATGATATTATTTTGAGTGATAGGACATTTAATCAGCCCTCTACTATTGATATTTTGCTAGGTGCTGATGTCTACTATGAAATTGTGTCTTCTAATATTTTGCATAAGAAGGGTTATCCCGCCTTATTAGACACCGAATTTGGTTGGGTGCTATCAGGCACTTTCCCTGAGTCGTGCATTAAGAATAATGCCAAGGCTCGTCGAACCAATCTTGTAAAACTTGATTCTATTGACACAAAACTCCAAAGGTTCTGGGAGCTTGAAGAACTTCATCAACCAGTTCTTACTCCTGAAGAAAGGGCTTGTGAAGAACACTTTGTGAATAGTGTTCAAAGAGATGATTCTGGTAGGTTTGTTGTTAAACTTCCTATTCGTGCAGAAGTGCCACCTGTAGCTGAGTCTAAGCATAATGCTGTTAGAAGGTTCAAACAGATGGAAAATAAATTTGCTAAGCTTCCAGACTTGAAAAGGAAGTATGTAGATTTCATGCGTGAATACAGTGAAATGGGTCACATGGAAATTACACCTCCAGAGACCTCTAACTCTTTAAGCTTTTACTTGCCCCATCATTGTGTGCTCAAGGATTCTAGCACTACAACGAAGCTGAGAGTTGTTTTTGACGAAAGTTGTGTATCATCAAATGGGATAGCATTGAATTCTATGTTAATGGTTGGTCCTACTATTCATCCTGACTTGCTGTCCATTGTTTTAAGGTTCAGAACCTATTTTGTTGCTCTTACGGCTGACATTGCTAAGATGTATAGATGTGTGCAAATTCATCCTGACCACAGAAATCTTCAGAAAATTGTCTGGCGTGAATCTACTGATGAAGAAATCAAGGACTACCGTCTTACTACTGTCACATACGGTACACGTTCCGCCCCTTTTCTTGCCACGAGATGTCTAGTTCAACTTGCTGATGAACACAAGGAATCTCACCCCACTGCATCAGAGATTATTCGCTCTTGATTTTATGTTGACGACCTGCTGACAGGTACTAGTTCAGTTGAAGAAGCTAAGGAGCTTCAATCAGAAATCTCTTCTGTGCTTGATAGTGCACATTTTCATCTTAGAAAATGGACGTCAAATTGTCCAGAAGCTCTTGCCAATGTCCCTGTAGAGGATAGAGAAATGTTGTCACCTTGTAACCTCACTAAGAATGAAGCTATTAAAACATTAGGTATCGTGTGGCATCCTAAATGTGATGAGTTTCAGTTTCAAATAAATTTGAAGAAAGCACCTAAGGAAGTCACTATGAGAAGCATTCTCACTATCATTGCTTCCATATTCGATCCCCTTGGATTGTTAGGATGTGCCGTAGTTAAGTGTAAACTTATTCTGCAGTCTCTTTGGCAGTTGAAAATTGATTGGGATGATGTGTTAGTACATTCATCTGCAATTATTGAAATCTGGAATGCTATCTACAGTGATCTCCCCTTGCTTAACGAACTCAAAGTGCAAAGAAATGTAATGCCCTTTGCTAAGAATAGGGTTATTGAAATCTATGGCTTTTCTGACGCTTCAGAAGCTGCCTATGGTGCTTGTGTGTATATTAGGACAGTAACTGATAATGATGAGGTATCAGTGATCCTGTTGACTCCTAAATCGAGAGTTGCTCCATTAAAACAGCAATCTATTGCCCGTTTAGAGCTTTGTGCTGCTCTATTGCTTTCTCGCCTAATGAGTAAGGTAACTGAATCGCTGAAATTGCACATTCCTTTCTCCACATACTGCTGGACTGACAGCACGATAGTTCTGTGTTGGTTACAGAAACCCGCCAATTGTTGGAAAACCTTTGTCGCTAATAGAGTTGCTGAAATTCAATCCCTCACTTCAGTCTCAGATTGGAGACACGTACCTACCCACAGCAATCCAGCTGACCACTTGTCTCGAGGTGTTTTACCCTCACAAATGTTTTCTCTTGATGTATGGTGGCATGGTCCGTCCTGGTTGCACGAATTGTCCCCCGACTACCCTGATTTTGTTGCCAGTAATACACCATCTGCTGTGAATGCAGAATCGAAACCCTCTTTGAGAGTCTTGCTAGTTAATATGCACCCACCTGAGTTAGAGAAGTTTTCGTCCTTTCTCAAACTAAAGCGAGTTTATAGTTATGTTCTGAGATTTATTACCAATGTTCGCTCCACTGAGGATGCTCATGTCATTGGTCCACTCACCCCTGAAGAACTGAAGATTAGTGAAATGAAAATAATAAGTCTGATGCAAGCTAGTGAGTATAGAAAGGAACTTCATGACTTGAGGTCTAATAATGTAGTTGCCCCTTCGAGCTCATTGAAAACTTTGAATCCATTCCTCGATGATTACGGGTTGTTGAGAGTCGGTGGTCGACTCATGAATTCTCAGTTGGAATACAATGAAAAACACACCATCATTCTTCCTCCGAAACACTTTGTTACTAAACTGATTGTTAAACATGAACATGAGATGCTATTGCATTCCGGCCCTCAGGCTGTATTGTTTTCCTTGCGTAACAGATTTTGGATTCCACGTGGGAAGACAGTTGTTCGCGGTGTGATCCATTCATGTTACAAGTGCTTCAAGAGCAAACCTCCACTCACCACTCACATAATGGGTCAGTTGCCCTCGTATAGAGTTGAACCATCCTTACCCTTTGTTAAGGTTGGTCTTGATTATGGTGGCCCAGTCATCATAAAAGGTGATAATCCGAGGAGTAAGTTAAAGTTTAAAGCGTACATTGCTCTCTTTGTTTGTCTTGTCACTAAGGCAGTGAATCTTGAAGCTGTGAAGAGTCTAACGACTCAGGACTTCCTCGCCGCATTTAGAAGATTCACGGCCCGTAGAGGATTTCCAAATCTCATCTTGAGTGATAACGGCACAAATTTTGTTGGAGCCAACAATGAGTTATTAAGATTTATTAAGGATAGCTCTACTGAAGTAGAGGAATATTCATCTAATTTGAATGTGAATTGGAAGTTTATTCCACCCTCCAGTCCTCATTTTGTTGGGCTTTGGGAAGCTGGAATAAAGTCCACAAAATCACTGTTAAAGCGAACCCTAGGAAAATGCATTCTTAATTTTGAAGAGCTGAGTACTCTTTTGTATCAAATTGAGTCTGTGTTGAACTCGAGACCTCTCTGTTCAATGACTGACGACCCCAATGAGCAATGCTATTTGACACCTGGACATTTTCTAGTAGGGAGACGATTGACTTCTATCCCCTCTCCAGACATATCCAACAGCTCCCGCTCCTGTCTAACTAAACGGAATTTGGTGCAACAGCTGTATCACAATTTTTGGCAGAGGTGGTCAAAAGAGTACATACAATCACTTCAACAAAGACGTAAATGGTCTTCTGTAGGAAAGTGGACTCCAACTGTGGGAGATTTAGTGCTTCTAAGGGAGGATAACCTTCCTCCTCTGGTTTGGAAAACTGGTATAATCCAGGAGCTCCATCCTGGTTGTGACAATATTACTCGTGTGGTCAGTGTAAAGACTAAAACTGGTCTTTTGCGCCGTGCCATAATGAAATTGTGTCCATTGCCCAAGGATGTTGTATAGTTGTATATTTGTATATGTTGTATCTGAACTTTCTTTTTTATTCATTTGTCTGTGATGAGCATGAACACTTGGCTTTGATTTTGAGTGTTGAGATCCCTCAAAGGGGGGAGTATGTTGCGGCCTTTGTGTTGGTACCCGCCTGCCGCATTTCATTTTGTTACAGTCGGCAATGTGCTGCTGCGTTTTTGTTTTAAACACACTGAACATGGCGACCGGCAGCAGTACACGTGTTTTGGTGTACCTCCGAATTTCTTGTACATAATGTGTAAATATGCAGTGTTTTATTCATGTGTAATAAATGTTTGAATCACCTTGTGAGTGATGTGTTTGTGTCTGCTCGTTTGGGGCAGTCTGGTCCTCCATTTGACTTGTTTCAAAATTGTATTTGTGCGCCTATGGAACTGAACTTTGTTATGTGCGGCCGATATGTTGTTTCGTCGTTTGCAACACGTAAGCTTGATGTTTTCACATTCAAATTAAACTGTTCAAGCAAAACGTTATTGTCCAATATGCCATTCACACGTTTGTAT
Source organism: Anabrus simplex (assembly GCF_040414725.1). Classification (NCBI taxonomy): domain Eukaryota; kingdom Metazoa; phylum Arthropoda; class Insecta; order Orthoptera; family Tettigoniidae; genus Anabrus; species Anabrus simplex. Next base: position 328,512,205 of record NC_090271.1, read on the forward strand.
AGAAAAACTAATTGGGATATTTCTCTTCGATTCTTTAAGGAGACAAAATTAAAATCACGTAGGAGGTTACTATATTATATTCTATCCGAATAACAAGAACACATATCGTTTAAAGTTTACAATTTTTAAAATGTGTTCTATATTCTCTTCAGTTTGTCAATCTTTCTTGTCGATATGAAGTCTCAAAAAAATTACGCTGTTATCCCTAAGGTAACTGTATCTTATAATCGTTATTAACGGATCAAACATCCATAAATCAGTGTTTTAATTATAAAGAGTTATATTTATCTTTGTGTCACCCCAACAAAATACAATAATATAATTATTAACAATACCACAAAACAAAATGAATATAATTTCATATAAAGATCTATAGGGTCTTCTCGTCTTTTATATTTATTTAAGCTTTTTGACTCAAAGGTTAAATTCCATTCATTATATAGAGACAGTTTATAAGGTGGCACCCAAAGTACACAGGCTTATTCCAGACGATTTCTTAATAGAAAATTAAAGAGAGTTGAAATTGAGATCGGGTTTTGTATTTCACATTCAATATTATGCTTCCAATGTAAGTCAATAGATTTTTCTCTGTTGAGGTTGGAAGGATTAGTAATTATGTAACATTAATAAATACGATATATTTCTCTGTATAATTCGGAAAAGAATAAATTGCACAGAGCAAGTTGACCGTGTGGTTAAGGGCGCGCAGCTGTGAGCTTGCATTCGAAAGTTAGTGGGTTCGAACTCCACTGTTGGCAGCCCTGAAGATGGTTTTCCGTGGTTTCCAGTGTTCACACCAGGCAAATACTGGCACTGTACCTTAATTAAGGCCATGGCCGCTTCCTTCCAACTCCTAGCCATTTCCTATCCCATCGTCTCCATAAGATTTGCCTGCGTCGGTGCAACGTAAAGGCAATTATAAAAAAGAAAATGCACTTTAGATTTGATTAATCCTGTCAAAGACTGGTAATTAATAATCTCTAAAATGTCCATAATTATGCGACGTTGTTTTCTCAGAGAGTCCTTTGCACTTAATTTTTCCTGAACCTGAGTACCTAGAATTTTGCAAAAGAAACGGGAAAAATTTATTATTTAAGGCATCTAAAATATACAGAGCATACGCTCTATCAAACAATTCTTTCTTCTCTGCATGACTCAAAAAAAGAATACAGAGAATACGTATCCTTCTGGCTCCTTCGGACAAGCGAGTTGACAGGACTTCGGGAGGCCTTCTAACGATTGGTGGCTTTGTCTTTTTAAGTTGTGTAATAGCAATAATATCAGTAACACGTTGTATGCAACACTGGAAGAAATATGAATTTCAATCCCTTTATGTCATAATGACGGGTAGAGAATGGACTTTACTAAGAAATGTACGAAGAAGAAAGTCTTCCTACTCCTGTCGTAATAATACCGTGAGAGTGTGTGAGAAGATAATAAGAGGAAAGCATGAAAGATCAGGCAGCAATGATGAATGAAACATTGCAGACACAAGTTACGTTAAATTTATATATACCGGGCGAGTTGGCCCTGCGGCTAGGGCGCGCAGCTGTGAGCTTGCATCCGGGAGATTGTGGGTTCGAATCCGGCAGCCCTGAAGATGGTTTTCCGTGGTTTCCCATTTTCACGTCAGGCAAATGCAAGGGCTGTACCTTAATTAAGACCATGGCTGCCTCCTTCCCACTCCTAGGGCTTTCCTATCCCATCATCGCCATAAGACCTCTCTGTGTCGGTGCGATGTAAAGCGAATAGCAAAAACAAAAACAAAAAATGTATATGTGTCGTGTGGAAGTTCTGCAGGCATAGTATGTACGCAGAACAACAGATTGCTCGGTGATAGCTAGTAGTAGCGCAGCGAGGGCTGTGAAATCAGTCGGTTGGTGAGTGTCGTGCGAGATGGAAATAACCCGTGTTGAGCAGGGCGTTTCCATCAAAATAGCCGTTCTTCAAGGGAGAAATGCGATGAAATGCCACAGTGAATTAGTGGAAGACCTTGGGAATAATGCCTTACCATACCGTACAGTAGCACGGTGGGTAGGAATGTTTCAGCAAGGGCGTGTGTCAACCAGTGATGACCAACGTTCGGGACGACCTGTCAGTGTGTGGACCGACGTGGCACGTGCCGTCATCGAGCAGCTCCTGGATGAAGACAGACGACGGACGTTACTGGAGTTAGAGAGGGCAAGTGGCATCGAGAACCGCACCGTCTACAGAATATTGCGTAATAAGCTGCAACTGCGCAAAATCGCATCGCGGTGGCTACCGCATGCACTGACGGAAGTTCAAAGGTGGGTGCGCAGTGCAATATTCTCCGACCGCCTTGCACGCTGGCAACAGGACGAATCGTCGCCATCGATGAATTTTGGGCCAGCGCATACGAACCAGAACTGAAACATCAGTCCGCGGAGTGGAAATATGCTGAATCACCAAGGAGGCAGAAAGTCCGTCAGAATCCTTCCGCAGTCAAATTGATGGTGACAGTCTCGTATGACGTCAGGAGTGTCATTGTTTGTCACTTTGTTCCACATGGCAGAACAGTGACCGCACAGTACTACAGGGACTTCCTGGTGCGACAGGTACGAGGTGGCGTTCGGGAGAAGCGTCCGGATCTTGTGGACATTGCAATAATCCTGCACGACAATGCAAAACCACATAAAGCAGAGTGTGTAGGGCAGTTACTGCGACGTTGGGGATGGGAAGAATTGGAGCACCCAACGTACTCTCCCGACATTTCGCCCTGTGACTTTGATCTCATTCGAAAGATTAAGGAACCACTACGTGGTAGGCGGTTTGCAACACGTGAGGACATTGCTGATGCTGTGCGCCAACAGGTGACCCGATTGACACATGGTGCGGCAAATGCTGAGGCAGATGGTATTCAGCGCCTTCCACATCGTTGGCAGCGTGTGGTGTCAGTTGCAGGGGACTACTCTGAGGGTCTTTAGGCCCACGTTCGTCATGTCAACTTTATGTGTACTGTGTTGTCGTTCTTTTGCACCGGGAAGGCCATAGTGTCCTGTATACTACCATAATAAATTAGTGTGTTACGATATGTCAGTGCTATTCATTGTCCACACATTTAGTTAACACCTTGTCCTTTCGTCTGTATATGTCACATTTTCCAACCGGACTGGCATCTTCAAGAAAAAAGTAGTTGCCATGACTTTTGCCTCCACCCTCGTAATTGTTTAAAACTTCTATCACTGGGCGAGTTGGCCGTGCGCGTAGAGGCACGCGGCTGTGAGCTTGCATCCGGGAGATAGTAGGTTCGAATCCCACTATCGGCAGCCCTGAAGATGGTTTTCCGTGGTTTCCCATTTTCACACCAGGCAAATGCTGGGGCTGTACCTTAATTAAGGCCACGGCCGCTTCCTTCCAACTCCTAGCCCTATCCTATCCCATCGTCGCCATAAGACCTATCTGTGTCGGTGCGACGTAAAGCCCCTAGAAAAAAAAACTTCTATCTTCTATAATTTTTGTTTATACTATTTTAGATAGAACTAGTATATCCAGATATACTTGGAATTCTTTAATAGTTTTGTAATTGTGAATATTTCGTTATTATACACAGAAACTCATGAAGCACAAAAGATCAGACATACTGTGACCAATGTTTACTGTGTACTATTTTTCAATACAGTTAAAAATAATAGAGACATTTGACGTTATCTATTTTAGTGCCCTTAATTTTGTTACGTCACTGTACATTAATCAAATAATATATGTACAATCGAAATCAACTTTCAAACTATTAGGTCGTGTTACGTACATGCAGTACGTGTTCAAGAGATGTTAAGTACATAAATCGGGAGTTTCGGGTTCGTATCCCGCTGGTGTTCGTTTGGCCATTTTTGTACTGTACATAACATCTATTCAACACGTACTAAATATACGTAACACGACCTAATAGTTTGACAGCCGATTTCGGTTACAATGGGGTCGTGAAAATTCATTATTAATACTTCTAGAGCCCAGTGCACAGTCCGGCTATCTCTGAACATAACTGCCGAGTTTCAAGAAGGCCTGTTAAGCTGTTTGCCCGTGCTGCCTTAACAAACGAACGAACGAACAAACAAACAAACAAACTAACTAACTAACTAACTAACTAACTAACTAACTAACTAACTAACTAACTAACTAACTAACTAACTAACTGTACCGGGAGGTACACCCCAATGCCGCGCATATAAATCTTGCGTCCAAAAAGACACCTCTACAGGAGAAACACTGAACTTGAAGCTAGACCTATTTAAAACTTTACTCAGAAGATGTCGCTACTGTAACTTTGTTATTGTGAAGTTTCCAGTACTGTGTGAGTTTTAACTTGTTTTTGTTTCCGTTCATCAAGAAGTTTGGACATTCTCTCATAGATGTCACTGCTAGAAAAACTATAATCATGCACCCTGGTGAGAAGCGAAAGAACTTTGTTTTGAGAAGTTTTGTATTCATAAGTTTTTTTTTACTAATTGATGGTCATTTATTTTTGGGTTGGCAATATTTATCTTTTCTTTCCACCAGCTTTGAATCCAGACAATCCCCAATTTTTGGAATTAATTTCCAACCAATCCTGGATTTCTTCTTCGACTTTGAGTGTAAATTTTGAATCGTCCAATAAAATTGAGAGGGTGTGGCTTGATTATTGTTGAAAGGTCCCGAACTATCCCTGAGGGTTTATAAACTGCGGATTTTCACGTCTCTTGGCCATTTGATCAACATCTGACTAAGTGTGTGTGTCAAGCAGGAGGCGGGAGGGGTCTATTTCATCAGGCAGCAGTACTCCGACAAGGTATGGCCACTTAACATCTTCACCCGAGGGATAGATCCGAAATCTTAACTATGTAAACAACTGCTCTAAAATGTAAGTTCTGCCGGCTAATGTAAAAAAAATACATAAAATCTCTAACTGTAATTCGGGGATAGAGAGTGATTTAACCTCTCGAGCTCCCCTTCATATTGGTTTGAGGTGACTACGTTTTGTAACTGGTTTTCTTCCTATCCGTAATGTCTTGAATTATTCTTATACGAGTCACCTCCATAGTTTAGGAATAGCCCCTGTTTTCATCGGCCTAGTGCCCTTTAGGTTTTAAGTGTTCATATCGAGGAGCGCAAGCATTTGCCTCCTTTCATTTTGTGTTCGGGTCATTTAGTTAACTGTTATTGCTTTTACACGAAGGCCCTATAGGTTGGGTATGATATACCCCTGTTTCAATTTGTAAGTTGGGCCATGGAAGGCCAAAAGGTGTAATATATTTTTGGTGTCGCCTTGTATAGGCGTGGAAAACTGAGAGCACGTCAGCTTTCTTGTGTTGTAAGAGTGCCTCTTGGAGGCTTGATATTATGAGTACGGAGCTAGTGCTCCACTGCAGTGAGGGATTTCTGCCCTTCTCTAAATTTGTGTCTTTGTAAATTTTGAGCTCACGAATTGTGTAGCGAGGGGCTGGAAGCCCGGATTACTAAACAGTCACTAAATTTTGGATGCCTTGTATAAACTTTGTCATGGTACATGAAATGTCATTGTTATTTCACTAAGTGAAAAGTTGTTAAAATTTTGTTGTTGAGTTTTGAAATTCCAAAGAAATAGAACCTTTGTTAAAGTTTTAAATCCATTCATGATTTTGTAGTTAGACCCATTCACCCCGGCACCTTTGCTGGTCCACGGGTAGCACCGTAACACAAACAAACAAACAAACAAACAAACAAACAAACAGACAAACAAACAAACAAACAAACAAACAAACAAACAAACAAACAAACAAACAAACAAACAAACAAACAAACAAACAACAGACGGGTGAAAATTCAACTCAGCATACTTGTTTTTGTACCCCAAAAATAATATGTAAGAATGAGGCTAAAATTTGAAGTGTACAGACAAGATTTTAATCTTATTTACTGCATATGTGACAGATTATTAGCAAATTCAGAACCTTCGTCCCCATCGTTTCTTATCTCATCGTTTTCAATAAATCACATTTCGTCTCAGTCCATTGTTTTGCGCATCACATTTTCCCCACCTAAAATGTTTAATCCAACACCATTCACACAAATTGTTTCCCATCTTCTTTTTATTGGTTTTACGTCACAACAACACAGTTAGGTCTTATGGTGACGATGTTATAGGAAAGGGCTAAGAGTTTGAAGGAAGCGGCCATAGCTCTAATTAAGGTACAGCCTCAGCATTTGCCTGGTGTGAAAACCCCGGTTACTCAGTATGAGATTTGTGCTGGACAAAGCGGTGGCTGGATAGTCCCGGAGGATTGCGACTGGCTTCGGCAGCGGCACAATTCTTATCCTCGCTGCTAGAAGGGGCCTTCCTTCATCCCATATCTTATCCGGTCAAATGACTGGAAACAGGATGTGGCATTTCATTTTCAAAAGCTTACAAGAGTTGATCAAGATAGGTCTGATTTACGTGTTGAAAGGGAGGATCTTAGCACGTGCATTAGAGTAGTTAGTGGAATCGGTGTAAAAATCAGCTAGGCATTATACAATTCCACGTTTCACAGAAAAATGGAAAGAGATACTCCTCCTCTCTTACTTTCTATTATAGGAGGTAGAGAAAGAAAGCTTATTCTTTAGAAAAATATAGGTATCGTCAAGCGAAAAGCAGACCATTAAAGCTGTGAAACTGAAAGACTCTCCAGTTTCGGGAATGATGAATTAATCGAGAATTCACCGAAGAAACTCTAACACTGTCTGGTTTGGTGAAGAGCTCCAGAGTTTACCAACAAATATTGAAACAATGTGTGGGTTGGAAGAGGACAGTAGTTTACCGAAAATGTAAACTGTAACACTGTAGGGGTCGGAACACGACAGTAGTTTACGAAAAAGGATAATGTAATACTTTTATGTTACAAGTTGTTTTACGTCACACTTATGGCGACGATGGGACAGAACAGGGCGAAGAGTTGAAATGCAGCGGACGTGGCCTTAATTAAGATACAGCCCCAGCATTTGCCTGGTGTGAAAATGGGAAACTACGAAAAACATTCTTCAGGGCTGCCGACAGCGGGGCTCGAACCAGCTATCTCCCGAATACTAGACACTGGCCGCACTTAAACGACTGTAGCTATCGAGCTCGGTAATGCAATACTACCGAATTCAGAAGACGACAATGGTTTTCCAACGAAGACATTAAATTAATACCGGAATTGTGTAAGAAATTGCGAGTTTACCAATGTTGACATTGTGATGCTGTCAGGCTCGGTGAAGATATCAACAGTTTACCACTAATTAGTATGCGATTGTTGAGATGTAGATTACTGCGACCAATACATGCCGTGTACGTTTATAGGCACCTATCTAAGTTTCCACTGAACAACCTTTGTATTCATATTACTAAAAGCAAAATAGCGTACCAATGGAAATCAGCATCAGAGCACATGAGAGCGATCTGTTAGCAGGGTAATGTATCGATCACCAAGTTCAAAAGCCACAGAATTATTTAAAACAGCAAGTTGCGGAACTCTTTAGCCGCTATATCTACGGTTAAATTGATATACGACTTTCGATTTAGAGTGACTCGACCCCACTTCGTTTCACTGTCCGCAGTTTCCTGAGCCAGTTACTGAGAATGCGTGTGGGAGAGATCCGTGTGACAAATTGTTGAAGTTTCTATTCGATATCGCATTTTTCATACAGTTTATTCAGTGCATTGGTCCAAATAACCTACGATCGTTATACAATACTTCTTAGTATTTGGGAGGAATTTCTTATGCTAATACCTGTACTTATTTCTGGCATTCTCAATGCTTTATGCTAAGGTGGCTAAATATGAAAGATTATTCGAGTCAGTTTCCCACAAAGTCAATACAAGACAGTTTTAATTTGTGTGAACATGTTAGAATCTCAGTCATATATTAACATAAATACGATTATACTGTACTAGGGGACCCGTGCTAGAAATCTCGCATATTCATAAAGTTTGTGGTGTAGTAGCCCCCTGGTGAACTAAGGAATACACAAATCATTCTTACTTACCACTTAATGTAATCTTTTTTTTTTTTTTAACATTTATGGTATCTACTTGAACGGAAGGAAATGCAATGTAATGACGAATGTTCCGGAAGTAACCTTTGGTTTTACTATCATTCCTTTCTTTATTACAGCATACTGTAATGACATAAAACAGCCGTCCCAGTGGCCAAAATGGACAGCAATGATGGCGCGTATTTCCTACAGCAACAGTATTTGCAAATGGCACACTTCGTACAATTTCTTTAAACTCATTTCTTAAAGAAATTATCGATATTTATGAAATGAGAGTGTAATTCGTCACTGCTAATGTCGGTTCTCTTTCTTTTGAATGTTTACTTGTCACGATCGGTTACTTGTGAACGCCGAAAAAGTGATCTACACCACTGAAATAATATACATGATACTTGCTTTAACTACATATACTGATCCAAAAACTGAGTGGACTGTTGAACTTAAGCATCCGTGCATCATTTTCGTACATCTTTCGTGCTATGATATTTAGAAATACAATTTATCTTATCATACTCTTTAATGTTGTTACGAATAAACCACCGTCTGTTTAATTTTCTTACTTAATGTTCAATAACACAGTTAGTACAGACACAAAATTATATTTCGGAATTAATTAAAATATTTCACTAATTAGAGGCTATTTTCAAAGTCTCTTATCCTCACAGCAAGTCCCTAATTTCGCAGTCTTTACCTGGAAGAAGCCGTCCTTCCGAAACCATAATCTTGATTGACGGATTTCAACTTCCAACGTCACTTCACCTAGCAGCTTCCCTGTAGATGTTTTCGAAGACCGGTCTGTTGACTATCACAGTGCACGACTGCTCTTAACTTGGCTCGACTCCAGACAAGTCCGATAACTCACACAGTTAATTCAAAACTATTAACTCATAACATGTGACTGCCCCATACACTGAACTACTCTCCACGCACCAATCAAAAATAACACAGCATGGCGAACACTAACAACACTGTGCCATTTTCTTCAGTTTTATAGAAGATTGGCATCCCAGCTCCTCCACCAGTTGACCAATGTATTTCAGTCTAGGACTTTCCCTACAAATGCTTCCCTTCAAGATGAAGGCTAGTAAACTCTCATGTTAGATTATATGCCCAAACCATGTATTTTTTTCTTTTGTTCATAACCTTTGACAAGCTCCGGGTTTCTCCATCTCTTTCCATTACTTCCTCATTCGTAACTTTCTCTGTCTAAGGAATTTTCTTCTTCTCTGCCACCACTAGTGTCCAGGTCTCACTTTGTACAGGAATACGCTCCGAACATAGGTCTTAATTCATTGTTTCCTATTTTAAAACTGATATTTTTAGACGTAAAGAAGTTACTCTTATTATTGAAGGCTATCCTTGCCTGGTTAATTTTGCTGACCAGATCTCTCTTAGTTTGGTTATCAGCTGTTATTTTGCTTCCTAAGTAAGACAACTCTTCGTTACTGAGCTGGTTACCACGCAGAGCTATCTTTAATTTTCTTTGTTCCTTACTTATCACCATTACTTTTGTTTGATCTGAAATTATTTTCATGATATATCCATATGCCCATTAATTCCAGCATTGTCATTAATTGTTCTTCAGTCTCCGCTATTATTGCTATGTCGTCAGCAAAACGAATTGTATCTATTCTCTCTCCTTGAATCTGAACACCACCTCGTTTTCCTACCTTCCTCCTTGTTTCATCTAGAGCTTTCTGGATATATCCGTTGAACAACGGTGGTGAGAGGACACATCCTGGTCTTACACCTTCTATTGTGTTTGTTTCCTGTTGTTTCCCTCCGCAGTTTATCATCGCCACTTCTTTGTGAAGACTACAGATAACTGTCCTGTTCTTATATTTGACTCCTGTTTCCTTTAGCATTGGAAATAAATGACACCATTCTGCTACATAACATGCTTCCTTTGGATCAACAAAAACAACATAGAATGCAATCCTCTAATTAAGCCGCTTATCATTTTCCACGCGCAAGTGCAGTTCGTGATTGAGTTATCTGCACCCACTGTTTTAGTTCACAAGGCCCAAAACATTTTGCAGGGACTTTCATTATTCCTCTGTTTCTTTGACTCGTAATATATCGGGAAGAACTTGCCTATACATCATGGTGCATTTCCATTCAAGTAAGGCAATTCAAATATTTAATTTGCTTTTATTTTGGTGTATAGTAACTATTACCCTGATAGGTGGTACTTCCGATCTGAGTGCACATGATCAGTGGTACTCAAGAAAACGAATTTGAGAAATGTAATACATATGCTTACTATTATTATTATTATTATTATTATTATTATTATATTTATTATTATTATTATTCTTTCTTGCGAACCGGCCAAACTTAGGACCACGCCAATACCACTTCACTTCCTTCTTATCATCCCTTCCTCCTTCCTCTTTCTCCACACTGCCTTCATTCTTTCAGAATGTTGCGCTCTTCTCTCTCAGTCCATCTTCCCCCTCTGCGCTCTTTCTTTTCTGCAACCAGAACTTTTATGTTGGAAAGTCTTTTCCTGAATTGGTCTCGATCACGACATTCTTAATCTGCAATTCCTAACCTCTTGAGTTCTTCCTTCATCTGCTTGGCATATCCCCCCTGGCTCTTCAAGTAGTATATTTTATTAAAAATGTGTTTATTTAACCTTGTTGGATCCATTCTTACTATTATTATTATTATTATTGTTATTATTATTATTATTATTGCACCCTACGGATCAGGGTTACCACAGTATTTTCCCAACTAGTCAGTTATATATCTCAGGGTATTCATGCCTCCAGAAAAATGGTTAATTTTTCTATGTTTTGGTTTAACGTGTGTTCAAAGAGAAAGTAACGGTATCATACGCGGTTCAGAATTACGTAATTCAACGCTCGGTAGTGGATTTTGCGAACGTAAACTTCAGTCAGCCTTTCGAAAAACACATCCGCATAACGAGAACCTTACTCACTAAGTACAACTACTGACTACCATTATAAATGAAAACTCATTCCATTACATAAAAATTAATCAAGAAACACATTTATTAAACTATCAAGATTCGCGAAAGAAATGGTTAATGTCAAATACTGCTCATAATCTTCCAATTATCAACCTAATAAAAAATATTTTAATTACTGAATCAAATATTCTAGGTCAGCGCTGCCTTACTCCTCAACTAAGTTTACATATCTTAACATTCTGGTTCGCACATTCCCGAAATGAATTGTTGCTTCGTTTCATCTTCCTATTAAAATTTACATCTGGTCACTTAAGTATATATTACATCAAAGTCTTCAGATCACGGTCAAAATTCGGTATATCAATAAGTTATTCCATCACTCACGGTGTTAATTATACACCCTCATCAAAAATACAACCATTACATTGTTCAAGTTATCGCGGAAATGTCCTGAATACAAATATCAGTGACCTAAGTTACATTGAAAATTATCTGAGTTCGTTGGTGCAGACTATAGTGAAGAAAATGAAATATTGAATGACGCACTAAGTTTCACGGTCCGATTGCCACTTAAATTACGGCTCCTAACTAAATATTCGCTCTAATAATATTTCAGATTAACAAAACATCGATGATATTTTACGTAAATCTCAAATAATTTCCCTACTCTAGCTAGATAATTTCTTATGTAACGTATTCCAGTTCAATATACACATAGCCAATAAGCATTTTTCATATATAGCCGTGCAAATGCCTACATAAAGATATTTCAACACTACATTATCATACTAGTTGCATACAAGTTTGACCTTCCACGCAATTACCATTCATTCAGAATATGATACAATCATGTATTCATTTACCCATCACCGGTTGTTATTATTGTCAAACCACTTTCACACTTCATTAAAATATGCGTAATTTTTATTGTCCATACCTTGCTATAGTTCCTCCCTGGGGCATACTTATGTTCCGTAGTCGCTTTACATGTGCTCCTACATCGCACATTATATATATCATATACGTTTTACTCCCCGTTAATCTGCGCAATATATCATTTAAAATACCATATATACTTCCATTATTTCATTATTAACCTTCAATTCAACCCATATTTAATTCATTTAACATCTATAATTACCACGTTTAACCTCCAATATTAATTAAACACAACAATACGTATCTCTTCAATAGCGCAGAATTCGTTCCTCAAAACGCATTTTTGTCATACAATTCAACATATAACCCCAAATTCAGTATCTATTCTTTCAATATATATTCACACAGCAAAGAGTATGGTAATTTAACTTAACCAATTCAAACATGCATCCCTCTGTGACGTAACTTGGTTTGACTGGTATTACATCACTCATGGATCTTTCTAACTAACCGGGATTCTTTGAAAACAGCTGTTACACTATGTCGCATTTTAAAATCGTATTCCTTCATCCTTGGATAAAATAATGTAGTAAACACGTTACCATTCTGTAACAAGATATCGTCTTAAATATTTCACACTGCACTTTCTTATATTCACTGCACACTTAATTATCTCACGCTTAGGCTATTCAGATCTATTGCAAATACTGGTAATACTCTACATAAGAAACTATACCACTTAATACTATTACTTAGCTCGCCATTCAATATCTCGGGCCTTAGTTGCTCTTCGGTCTGGTCGCAGGCCTTGGATTGGGAACTGGGCAGGATCTCCACCACTGGTATCTCAGGTAGAGTGACCTCCTCCACACGGGTCGGGTGGTTTTAACAGCCAGGATGACATCTCCCTCCAGGTTGGTCTATGCCGATTTAGCAAGCCATCATCTGTTCAGGAACACAGTAGACAATATGCGTCGATTCTGGAAAATATGAATTCATCATGGTTCTGCGTAGTATATATATATATTTTTTATAGTGATTGCTTCTTTATTTAGGCTGTCCTTGCTATTATTTACACTAAATATAGCTCAACCTCGAGCTCTCACGTCTCAATCAACTTCTTGTTTTCAAACGATTTTGCGTCTAAGTATTTGGACGGACTTTTCAAAACTTCTGGATTTTATTCCCTCTTTACGGTATTTCAACGTTTATCTCTTCGTTTCGTTCAATATTTCCGTCCTCTCAGCTTAAAATTTCACGTTAGATATTGCAAATCTTGCTTATTTTTGAGAGCGATGTTCGGGATATCTTGTCCTTACCACGTCAGTTTTTATAATAATCTGTTTGATCCTTCTTATTTTTTTAAAACAATTCTATCGATTCTACACCATTGTACACCGCCTTCATAGTGGTAGATTTAAGTTAGTCACGGCCTTCTAGCATACATCAATATCGATACCCTATTACACATTTCTTTGCCTTAGCTGGCCTCTACCTTCTGTAGGCGCCATTTTTAAAACGTCCAGTAAATGCATCGGGTACATTTTATTCCCCCAGTACAGATTACATATATTGCTTGCGATATATTTATTCTCTTGAACTATGATCGACAAATGTGACGATGCATTTCTGCTATTACTCCATGGTTCTTTGATCGATTAATGGATTTTATTTCTCTATGGAATCGTATCGATTATTCTGTTATTATAACTGGTGTTTTTTAGCTTCTATAAGCCTATCTCCTTGCATATCAGCTGATTCACGAATATATTTATTCTGAACTTGATTCGTACTTCTGTGGGACTTATATTATCGTTTCTCCAGCTTTGTTTTCTGGGAAATATAGCTTCATGTTACATGCATTGTGAACGTTTTTGTATTTTCCGTCCATGCTTATAATAAGATATGCGTTATTTCCATAAGCTTGCTCAGTTCTGTACGGTCCTTCATATAAATGATTAAACTTAGCGCATATTTTTGCTGGTGCGTTCGTTACTGGTGCCTTTTTAATCAAAACGAGATCGTTTTTCTTAAATGGTGCGCGAAATCTCGTCTTTCGTAATCTTCTTAGTCTCTTCTCAGACTGTTGTTTTAGCCTCTCTTGGACCATTTTATTGATCTGCTGGATGTCTGGTTTCTCTTCAAGTGATATGTTTATTGTATTGTCCCATGTTCTTCGTGATTGTCTATTGTGATGTACCAGGTTTGGGACCTGAGCAATTGATTCATTTATGGTGTTATTTAGGCATTCCTCTATTATCTCTATTACATCAATCCATTTCCAGTGACAATGATTGCAGTATATCCTGCAGAAGTTTGCTATTTCCTTCATGTATCGCTCCACTGGATTTGCCGACGGATGCCGAACTGAACATAATGTGTGTTTTATGCCCATACTTTTCATCTTTTCTCGGAACAGCATAGATGTGAATTGTGTTCCCCTGTCCGACAATATTCTTTCGGGCTTGCCCATTTTAGGAAATACCTTCTCCACTAGTCTGTGTAGAACTTGGTTTGTATTTGCCCGTTGTATTGGCTGTAGCGATATATACTTTGAAAAGATGTCAATTACTACCAATATGTATTTGTTTCCCTTTTTGGCTGTCGGTAACTTTCCAAAAATATCAATTGCATATATTTCTCTTACTTTAGATGGCAATATGGCGATAGGTTGGTTACTAGTGATAAAATTGTTATGTTTAACCCGCTGACAAATATCACAGGTTTTAATTGTGCTTCTGACTGATTTCCTCAGCCCTGTCCATGTGAATTTTTCTGATAGCGTTCCAATGACTTTATCGATTCCTGCATGTCCTGTTACTTTATGTACGTGCCAAATTAATTCACATTGCAGTGCTCGTGGTACTATCTTTCTTTTCTTGTGCGTGGTCTTATCCACGACCTTCGTTAATATGCCGCTCAACATCTCATATTTATTTTCTATCAATGGTTCCCTCTCATCAGCCATTAACTTGTCAATGATGATCTTTAACTTTTCATCCATTTTCGGATATTCAGCAAGGTCTTCCAGTTTTGATAGCAACTCCTCGTCTTAACTATCCAACGTTAACTGTAAAATATTCTCTTCATGGTCTGCTGGATTTCTGCTTAATGCATCGGCTAATACATTTTCTTTCCCGCTGCAGTGTTCAATTCTGAAGTTAAATTGCTGTGTGTAAAGCATCCACCTAACTATTCTTTCGCTGGTCATCATTGCTTTTAACTCAAAGGTTAATGCCTTATGATCCGTTCTGATGATCACGGGGTATCCATAAATAATTCGTCTCCATTGCTGCAGTGCATGTATTATGGCAAGGAGTTCGAGCTCCGTCGTTGTATAATGTAACTCGTGTTTTCGCAGTTTTCTGCTCGTAAAGGCTAAGTACGTTCGTTTCTTATTCTCCTCTGCCTCTTGGTATAAACATGCTCCAACACCAATATTTGACGCGTCTGCCTGGACAATAAAATCTTTTTCGAAATCAGGGTACCCTAGTTTGATGCTTTGCCTAAGCAATTCTTTCATTCTTATGAATGCGTTTTCGGCTTCCTTGTTCCATTTCCAGCGGTTATTTGCCTTTAAGAGTTCCTGGAGCGGTGCAGCTATCTCTGTATAACCTCTACAGTGGTCTGAAAAGAATCCAGTCATACCTAGGAATTGTCTTATGTGCTTCACTTTAGAAGGACGTGGGAAATCGCAAATTGCTTTGATCTTTACCGGGTTTGGCTTAACTCCTTCGCCGTCTATTATATGTCCAAGGAAAAGCACTTGATTTTGGCAGAATTTTGATTTCGCTAGGTTAATTTTAAATCCGGTTTTCTGCAGGTTACTCAACAATTTTTCTAATTTTTCACAGTGTTCTTCGAAAGTTGTACTGCCAAATACTAGATCATCGACATAACAGTTGACAAATCCTTTTACTTCATCTGTTAGGTTCTTATCAAAGGCCCTTATCAAAACAGCAGAACTATTCTTCAAACCAAAGGGTAATCTGCAGTAGGCGTACGTTTGGTTATCAAACATAAACCCTGTTAGTATCCTTGACTTTTCTTCCAGTACGATGTGATGGAAGGACGATGTACAATCTAAGCTTGAGAAGTACTGCAGACCTCTAATTTTTTTATTATATCCTTAATCCTTGGGACCTTATTGTACTCTGGGATAAGGCTTTCATTGAGGACCCTGGCGTCAACACACGGCCAGAGTTTTCCGTTGTTTTTCTTTACTATTACCAGCGGATTTAAGTAAGGTGTGGTTGTCTTTACTATTATTCCGTCAGCCATTATTTCCTGAATAATTTTTCTTACTTCTGTTAAATACCTTTCTGGTACATCGTATAATTTTCCGTTATATGGCGTCCAGTCGTTGACTAATATTTTGTATTTAAAGTTGGGTATTTGACCCGGTTTATTGTCGAAAACTTCTATATGTCTTTTCAAAATTTCATAGATCTTCCGCTTTTCTGTGGATGATATTGTAGTTTCGGCCATAGTTTTCCAAATTTCAGTTTTCTCTTCCTCCTCCTCTTCGATAGCCATTATCTCTTCGAGCTTTTCAATTAGTTCTAAATCTATCTCTTGTTCATATACGTCTTTATTTTGACCTTGACCTTCCATGATTTCAGGATCAATTTTCTCCACCATAATCTTCAAGTGTTCCCTTTCGTCCGTAAGGTTATTAAGTTGTATGGTTTCTATAGATTGCGTTCCACCACTTTCTGTTAGTGGGAACCGGACTTCTCGTCTTTCCATATCAATGATCATTCGTGTCGTTAACATGAAATCTATACCAAAGATGATATTATATTTTATCCTCTTCATAATCATGAATGGATGTTCAAATCTGTGCCTTCCTATCATGACTGTAACAAATGCTTGCAGCTTGCAGTCAACAGATTTATCTGGGATTATTCCTCTTATTTTAATTCCTGATACAGGGATTGTCGGTATGTAGATTCTTTTAGCAAGCTCTTGGAAAAATGCTAATTCCATTACACTAATACTTGCTCCAGAGTCCACCAAGCACTGCAACTTTACGTCGGCCACTGTTACTACAATTACGGGTAAGCTAAATTTTGTTCTTGGTCTACTTGCGCAATTATCCAACTACGAATTTTGTCGAATTTACCATTTCTTTCGCTACTTGATATCTCCTAACTTCTCAGTTGGAAATCGGAGTTTTTTTCTCAGGTGGCTCCGAATTTCCTACGAATTCAGGAGTATTTGGATTGAGTCTCCCCTCTTCTGCTTTCCTTCGTTTATATGATTGCAATTCGAGGCTCTCCGCTCCCTCGATGTCTCCATTTATATCTTTATCTTTTATTGCTTCTTCCCATCTGTTCTTATTTCGTCTTTCCTCTCGTAATTGTTGTATATACCCTCGGTTTTCTTCGTT
Organism: Anabrus simplex; assembly: GCF_040414725.1. Classification (NCBI taxonomy): domain Eukaryota; kingdom Metazoa; phylum Arthropoda; class Insecta; order Orthoptera; family Tettigoniidae; genus Anabrus; species Anabrus simplex. Next base: position 328,529,400 of record NC_090271.1, read on the forward strand.
CCTACGATAATTATTCTGTCCTTTCCGATTATTAAACCATGTTCTGTTTCTAAAATGCTGTTGGTTCCTACTGCCTCGAAACCTTGGATTATTTGTATAATATGGGTTATGTCTACTATTACTCTGTCCATATTCCCCATTAGAATTTCCACTGCATTGGCAACAACATCCCTTTCTGCCCTTCTCTCTTTGTTCGTCATGGTCCTCTGGCCTATTCTTTGACTTGTGATTTTCCCTATGGTTTGTTTCCTCGGGACTAATGGTATTTATTACTTCTTCTTGGGCCGTACTCCGTATATTTCTATTCAATGGATATGAGGATGTCATATCGATCTCCCTTAGCTTCCTCTCCATATCGACTGCGGTTTCAACATCTGAGGCTGCTAATAACCTCTGCACCTCCGGTGGGAATTGTCTTTGAATAGTTTTTATGGCCTCTACCTCGCTTGGAGCTGAGTCTAAGTTCTGAAATCGGTGAAACTGAAAAGAGAAGTAGTCGCTATATCGGGTTTGACCCGTTGACGAAAACTTTCTTGCGTAAAGTTCGATTCTTAGTTGTTGTTGAATTTCTGGACTCCAAAACTATCTTAGGAACGCTGCCTTAAATTCCTCATAACTGTGGAAAGTATATTTAAAAGCTTGGAACCAGATGTTCGGGTTTCCGTCTAGATGTTTTTCTATCACGCGCAGCTTCTTATCCTCTTGAATTCTACCTTCGCGAAAATGTTCCTCAATATCTCTGAGAAATTGCTTAGGTGAGAGTTTTGATGTGTTGTCAAAATGCTTTGGGCGATCGTCGTAAGTTTTTATGACGTTTATTATGGTTGGACTTTCATTTTGACTGCTTCCATTTACCAAATCTATGCTCTGCCTACTTGGATCCAGTGTTCTTGACGGTGTAGTCTCCCTCTCATTAATCTGAATCTCTATCGCTTTTTGCCGTTCATTATAATTTGAAATAACGGATTTCGTTGTCTGGTTTTCTATCTTAATTTCTTGCATCTCCTTCCTAATATGCCTTAACTCCTCTTCCGTCTTCTCGATCTTCTGGTCCGCCTCATTCTTATCGCTCTCGATCTTCTCTTTTAACTCATTAATTTTACCGGCCACCGTGCCAGCAGCCTGATCGAATTTCTCCTCCAATTCTTGATGTCTGACCTTCAATCCTTCCATGCCGCTTGTTATTTCACTCAATTCGTCCCATTTCTTCTCATTACTGACTTTTAGTTCTCGGAGATCGCTGGTCAGTTTGCTAATCTCCTCATCCTTCAACTTCTTGATGATTTCCTGGCTTTCTGTAACCTGTCCTTTAATTCTGTCCATTTCTTCGTGTATCTGCTTGTTTCTATTCTCCATACTCTGAGTCATTTCGGCTAGCCTATTCTGTATTTCCAATCGAGTTCTTGTGTTGTCTTCCTTTATTTCCTCCTGTTTCTTTCTGATTTCTTCTGTCAACTCTCTCTGTTTATCCTCTTGCTTTCTATTCAGCTCTTGCAACAATTCTTGCTGTTCCTTTTTCCTTTCTTCACGTTGCTTTTGTTGCCACTCCAGTTTCTCTTCTTGTTCTCTACGGAACTCCTTTAAGAGTTCTTGTTGTTCCTTTTTCCTCTCTTCACGTTGTTTTTGATGCCATTCTTCCTGTTCTTTTCTCCTTTCTTCACGTTGTTTTTGTTGCCACTCTTCCTGTTCTTTTCTCCTTTCTTCACGTTGCTTTTGTTCTTTCTCTGCCCGTCTCCTATCCTTCTCTTCTTCCTGTTTCTTTTCTTTCTCATAACGTTCTTGTTTTTCTTTCTGTCTCTCTTCTTCTTGTTTCTTTTCTTTCTCATCACGTTCTTGTTTTTCTTTCTGTCTCTCTTCTTCTTGTTTCTTTATATATTCTAGGAACCACCACGGCATTCCTTCATGCTTTTCCTGTGCTCTTTTCATTTCTTCTTCTTGTTCCCTTCTGGTTTGCACTCTTCCCTGAGTTGCCATTATCTCGTCAATTTCAGTAATATTTCGAATAATTCTCTAATTTCCTAACCAACTCTAATTTTCCAAGTTCTCTAATATCACACAGTGTCAATAAATATATGAAATATTTTTCAATTTCTAAATCTAAAATACCCTTAAAGCTAGCAATCAAGTCTTATATACTAAATATTCACTTAGTTTCTCAAATTATTTAAAATATAGACCTTCCTGAAGATCGATATCATCCTACCAGTTAAAGTATGAGCAACTTCCCAACGAAATCAGATCATTTTCCTTTGAATTCATTTCAGAAATAGTTTCCAAAAAAGAGAAAAATAATTATCCACCATGTGGTATTCGTCATTTGCTTACATACTAACCATTAATCCAAATATCAAGAATAAATTCAATCATATTTTAAAATAAAAAATAAAATATGAAGACCTACAATTATTTCAATAAAAAGGATAAAATATCTTCCTATCACTCCATCTAACAATCTACTTCTGGAAAATATTCATACTTAAACATCATTTTCTCAATACTTAATTATCAGTTTCTCATCCGAGCCTATTTTCTTGACAAATCTCCAAGTATCTCCTTCACCAACCGCATGTTGGGCTCTTTTGCTTCCCACAACGTTCCGCAATATCATTCTCTTTTGATCTCAGCTCAGAGTGTCAAAAATAACTGGCTTATTTTTGGATGCCCATTACATTGCAGTCTTCGGTGCCTTTCTCCATCTATCTCTTTATCAACTACTACCTTTCTCTTCAGACCCCCATGTTGGTTCAGCAGTAAGTTATCGGGCTATTTTCTCGGGTCTAACTTTCAATTAAATAATCGTTTCCGCGGTGTCTTTCTCTTCAGTTACCTCACTGTTGGGCGACAATTTATAACTGCACCCTACGGATCAGGGTTAACACAGTATTTTCCCAACTAGTCAGTTATATATCTCAGGGTATTCATGCCTCCAGAAAAATGGTTAATTTTTCTATGTTTTGGTTTAACGTGTGTTCAAAGAGAAAGTAACGGTATCATACGCGGTTCAGAATTACGTAATTCAACGCTCGGTAGTGGATTTTGCGAACGTAAACTTCAGTCAGCCTTTCGAAAAACACATCCGCATAACGAGAACCTTACTCACTAAGTACAACTACTGACTACCATTATAAATGAAAACTCATTCCATTATATAAAAATTAATCAAGAAACACATTTATTAAACTATCAAGATTCGCGAAAGAAATGGTTAATGTCAAATATTGCTCATAATCTTCCAATTATCAACCTAATAAAAAAATATTTTAATTACTGATCAAATATTCTAGGTCATCGCTGCCTTACTCTTCAACTAAGTTTACATATCTTAACATTCTGGGTCGCATATTCCCGAAATGAATTGTTGCTTCGTTTCATATTCCTATTAAAATTTACATCTGGTCACTTAAGTATATATTACATCAAAGTCTTCAGATCACGGTCAAAATTCGGTATATCAATAAGTTATTCCATCACTCACGGTGTTAATTATACACCCTCATCAAAAATACAACCATTACATTGTTCAAGTTATCGCGGAAATGAACTGAATTTGAATAAAGTGTCCTGAATACAAATATCAGTGACCTAAGTTACATTGAAAATTATCTGAGTTCGTTGGTGCAGACTATAGTGAAGAAAATGAAATATTGAATGACGCACTAAGTTTCACGGTCCGATTGCCACTTAAATTACGGCTCCTAACTAAATATTCGCTCTAATAATATTTCAGATTAACAAAACATCGATGATATTTTACGTAAATCTCAAATAATTTCCCTACTCTAGCTAGATAATTTCTTATGTAACGTATTCCAGTTCAATATACACATAGCCAATAAGCATTTTTTCATATATAGACGTGCAAATGCCTACATAAAGATATTTCAACACTACATTATCATACTAGTTGCATTCAAGTTTGACCTTTCACGCAATTACTATTCATTCAGAATATGATACAATCATGTATTCATTTACCCATCACCGGTTGTTATTATTGTCAAACCACTTTCACACTTCATTAAAATATGCGTAATTTTTATTGTCCATACCTTGCTATAGTTCCTCCCTGGGGCATACTTATGTTCCGTAGTCGCTTTACATGTGCTCCTACATCGCACATTATATATATCATATACGTTTTACTCCCTGTTAATCTGCGCAATATATCATTTAAAATACCATATATACTTCCATTATTTCATTATTAACCTTCAATTCAACCCATATTTAATTCATTTAACATCTATAATTACCACGTTTAACCTCCAATATTAATTAAACACAACGATACGTATCTCTTCAATAGCGCAGAATTCGTTCCTCAAAACGCATTTTTGTCATACAATTCAACATATAACCCCAAATTCAGTATCTATTCTTTCAATATATATTCACACAGCAAAGAGTATGGTAATTTAACTTAACCAATTCAAACATGCATCCCTCTGTGACGTAACTGGGTTTGACTGGTATTACATCTCTCATGGATCTTTCTAACTAACCGGGATTCTTTGAAAACAGCTGTTACACTATGTCGCATTTTAAAATCGTATTCCTTCATCCTTGGATAAAATAATGTAGTAAACACGTTACCATTCTGTAACAAGATATCGTCTTAAATATTTCACACTGCACTTTCTTATATTCACTGCACACTTAATTATCTCACGCTTAGGCTATTCAGATCTATTGCATATACTGGTAATACTCTACATAAGAAACTATACTACTTAATACTATTACTTAGCCCGCCATTCAATATCTCGGGCCTTAGTTGCACTTCGGTCTGGTCGCAGACCTTGGATTGGGAACTGGGCAGGATCTCCACCACTGGTATCTCAGGTAGAGTGACCTCCTCCACACGGGTCGGGTGGTTTTAACAGCCAGGATGACATCTCCCTCCAGGTTGGTCTATGCCGATTTAGCAAGCCATCATCTGTTCAGGAACACAGTAGACAATATGCGTCGATTCTGGAAAATATGAATTCATCATGGTTCTGCGTAGTATATATATATTTTTTATAGTGATTGCTTCTTTATTTAGGCTGTCCTTGCTATTATTTACACTAAATATAGCTCAACCTCGAGCTCTCACGTCTCAATCAACTTCTTGTTTTCAAACGATTTTGCGTCTAAGTATTTGGATGGACTTTTCAAAACTTCTGGATTTTATTCCCTCTTTACGGTATTTCAACGTTTATCTCTTCGTTTCGTTCAATATTTCCGTCCTCTCAGCTTAAAATTTCACGTTAGATATTGCAAATCTTGCTTATTTTTGAGAGCGATGTTCGGGATATCTTGTCCTTACCACGTCAGTTTTTATAATAATCTGTTTGATCCTTCTTATTTTTTTTAAAACAATTCTATCGATTCTACACCATTGTACACCGCCTTCATAGTGGTAGGTTTAAATTAGTCATGGCCTTCTAGCATACATCAATATCGATACCCTATTACACATTTCTTTGCCTTAGCTGGCCTCTACCTTCTGTAGGCGCCATTTTAATACGTCCAGTAAATGCATCGGGTACATTATTATTATTATTATTATTATTATTATTATTATTATTATTATTATTATTATTATTATTATTATTATTATTATTATTATTATTATTATTATTATTATTATTATTCTTTCTTGCGAACCGGCCAAACTTAGGACCACGCCAGTACCACTTCACTTCCTTCTTATCATCCCTTCTTCCTTCCTCTTTCTCCACACTGCCTTCATTCTTTCAGAATGTTGCGCTTTTCTCTCTTCAGTCCATCTTCCCGCTCTGCGCTCTTTGTTTTCTTCAACCAGAACTTGTATGTTGGAAAGTCTTTTCCTGGATTGGTCTCTATCACGACATTCTTAATCTGCAATTTCTAACCTCTTGAGTTCTTCCTTCATCTGCTTGGCATATCCCCCCTGGCTCTTCAGGTAGTATATTTTATTAAAAATTTGTTTATTTAACCGTGTTGGATCCATTCTGACCATGTGTCCATAGAATCGCAGCCGTCTTTTCCTTATCGTAGTTTCCAGGTCTTCCGTTCATTTGTATATCTCCTTATTTGAGCGTAATCTGTAGTTTCCCTCTACCACCCTTGGGCCGTAAATCCTCCTCAATATTCTCCTTTCAATCTTTAGTATTTTTTCCAGGATCGTTAGTGTTGCTGTTTCCACCCCATACAGAATCACTGGTTTTACCACAGCATCATAATGTCTTAGTTTCGCATTGATGGAAAGATTCTTTTTGTTGTAAATGGCTTTGGTGGCAATGTTTAGCATTTCCAACTTAAGTCTTCTATTTTCCATGGCCTCTTTATCCATCCCGTTGCTGCTGATAATTTCTCCCAGGTATTAAAACTGCTTTGTGACCTTCACTTCGCCATATTTCGTCTTCATTGTTCTCTTCACATAATTCCTGCCCGTGCTCATCATCTCTGTTTTCGTGAAGGAGATTTTTAAACCTGTTTTCTCGGCTATCTCCTGTAGTTCATTTATCTGTGTTATTGCTTCCTGTTCTGTCACAGCGAAGAGTGCCAAATCATCAGCAAAGGCCAAACACTTGGGTTTGACATGTTTATTTTTACTACCTATTATAGCACCTGAGTCATTATGTTTCCACAGTGTTTTCATGACCTTATCTAGAACCACGTTGAAGAGTGTTGGGGATAAGCTGTCACCCTGTCTCAGACCTGTTTTTATCTGGAAGGGTTTGCTGATCTCTCCTCGAAATTTCACTTTGGATATGGTGTTTGTTAGTGTTAACCTAAGTAAGTTGAGTGTTTTTTGATCGATGCCATATTCTCTCAAAATTTCCATCAATGTGTCTCTATCTATTGAATCGTACGCTTTTTGAAAGTCAACGAAAGAGATGAAGATGTTCTTTGGCCGCGCATTGTAATATTTGATTATCATTTTTAGACTCGAGATATGGTCCTGACAAGAGCGCCCTCTCCTGAAGCCACCCTGATACTCCCCCAACTTGTGGTCAATTTGCGGTGTCAGTCTGTTCAATAGGAGTTTAGAAAAAATCTTATACGTGACAGATAAAAGTGATATTCCTCGGTAGTCGTTGACGTCTGTTTTCGGTCCCTTTTTATGTAGCGGGTGTATTAATGCCACTAGCCAGTCTTCTGGTATTTTCTCATCTCTCCAAATATTCCGGAACAGTTCTGTCACTTCAGTGATAAAGGCGTCATTGGCTATCTTCCACAGTTCTGCTATCACTCCATCTTCACCAGATGCTTTGTTGTTCTTTAGGGAGTTTATTACTTCTCTTACTTCTTCCTCATCTGGTGGTTCATAATCTGGGTTCTGGATTGTGTTCTTCTCAATCTCCAATTTTTCTCGTGGTGATTCACAGTTAAGGAGGTCTTCAAAGTACTTTGCAAGGATCTCACAGTTATCTTTATTGTTGAGGGCAAGAGTTCCGTCCGTTTTCTTGAAATGCAGGCTCGGTGCTATATAGCCTTTGATTCTATTTTTAAAGGCCCTATGGAATAATCTGGTATTGTTTTTCTTGAAGTTTTCATCCATTTCTGTGACTTCTGTCCTAAGGTGTTCTCTTCTGACTCTTCTCAGTAGTTTGGTGGGTTTGTTTCCTTATTTCTCGTGTTTTCTCCAAATTTATCACAGTCTTATTCTCATTCCAAGATTTCCATGCCTCAAATCTTTCTTTGATTGCATTTTCACATTCTGCATTCCACCATGCATGCTTGCTTCGACGTTTCATAGACGCTAATTCAACTGCTGGCTCCTGCAGATTTTTTGTCACATTATTATTATTATTATTATTATTATTATTATTATTATTATTATTATTATTATTATTATTATTATTATTATTATTATTGTCGGGAGCAATCAGAGCGACATATTTCTCCTCTCAGTTCCTTTTCGTCCTTTGCGGCTTCCACTGCTCCCTGGTCTCTGCTCTCTCCAACCATGTGCAAGGTGCTGATCTCAGCTTAGTAGGAAGTGTGAGTTTTTATCGCAGCAACATTTGTGGGGAAGCATCGGGGCTTGTGACAACCTCAGCCGAAGTCGTTGCGGCATACTTGCTCTATTTTCAGCTCCAAACATATTAAAGGACGATGTCTCAAGGAGAGCAAAGATTTAAATATCACGAATGTAACATACCATGAGGAAGACGACATGTTATTTCACACTCGTTATTGAACGGGAATCAAAATGAACTTTACTTGAGCTTTTAATAATAATAATAATAATAATAATAATAATAATAATAATAATAATAATAATAATAATAATAATAATAATAATAATAATAATAATAACAAAAAGTGTCTATCTAAAAATCTTAAACTAAGGCACTACACTACAGTGGTGAAACCGGAATGCTTATATGCAAGTGAATGCCTGGTACTAAACTATAGATTAGATAAACTTGAGGTACTAGAAAGGAGAATCATGAGAAAAATCTTAGGCCCTGTGAAAACAACAGAAGTATGGAAATTAAGGTCTAATGATGAAATATACAGGAACATAGAGAACATAACAGAAAACATAAGGAAAAGGAGATTGCAATTTTTGGTACATATTTACAGAATAGATGATTCCAGATTAACAGAAAGGATTTTGAAGTACCTTTGGGACAAAAAGACAAGAACTAGCTGGATTCAAGAAGTAAGAAAAGATTTAGAAAGAAATAATATAACAGAAGAAGAAACTCTGGACAGAGAAATTTTTAGAAAGAGGGTAGTAAGTAGGGAAGGAATCCAAGGAACATTGAAGAAGAAGCCTGGTGCGAAGTGGTCGTACAAAAATATACCTACGTAGTTAGTTATATGCTACCGGGCGAGTTGGCCGTGTGGTTAGGGGCGCGCAGCTGTGAGCTTGCATCCGGGAGATAGTGGGTTCGAAACCCATTGTCGGCAGCCCTAAAGATGGTTGTCCGTGGTTTCCCACTTTCACACCAGGCAAAATCTGGGGTTGTACCTTAATTAAGGCCACTGTCGCTTCCTACCCACTCCTAGCCCCTTCCTGTCCCATCGTCGCCGTAAGACCTATCTGTGTCGGTGCGACGTAAAGCAACTTGCAAAAAATAATATGGCCTTGGCTACCGTATGTTCTATGCCAGAGCTTTAATTGATCTCGTCGTGTGAGCAACAATTATGTCGCCAGTGATCTATTACGTGCTGATATCCCACGACATGGAGTGCGGAAGGAATTTTTCCTTGCCGTTAAATAAATCCTAATACCGCTATTGGTTTTTTTTTAACCCAAGCTCTTTGGATGGGAAAGTCGACATTGTACTTATTTTTATATATATTTTTGCTACTGTGCTTTACGTCGCACCGACACAGATACGTCTTATGGCGACGATAGGAGAGGAACGGCCTAGGAATATTAAGGAAGCGTCCGTGGCCTTAATTAATATACAGCCCCAGCATTTGCCTGGTGATATTTTATCATCGCTGCGTGAGATAGCTACGTTAGGTTTGTGAAATATTGGCACATATGAACGAAGAGGATTCGTTTATTTCTGCTTGTTCTCAAAACAGTTTACAATATATAGTATATTGTGTTTTAATGTTGAGAACATTTCTTAACAGACAAAGTAGCGGCCCCCACACTACGAAAATCGTAAAATTAAGCAATTATCTTAATTGTGCAGAAAGTTGAAGCGGTAAATGTTCCGTAAAAGTCTCAAATTATGAGTTTGGAATGGCTCTATTAAACTAAATAAACAAATTTCGAAATTCGCTTCCTGTCGAATAGCACCAAGTGTCTGCTGAAGGCTTAAGGTCTCCATCCGACTGACGAATCACCATCAACAGCGTCATATGCCCTCACTCCTAATGAGCACTGCAGAGAGGTATGGAATTTAATCCAGGCCTTTGGCACACACTCTAGTTACTAAACATTTTATATCATCCTGTACCCTGCCGGCCAACATGGACTCTAACCAGCTAATCACGACGTCACACCGTTTAGAATTCAACGCTTTAAAGATCATACGCAGAACTATAATACGAAAATTTGGAAAAGATGGCTCAAAACAGGATTATGTACCAACAAACTGCATTTATAGCAGAAAACGATACAGCCACCACATTCAATGCTGCCATGAATGGAAGATTTTGAAACGAATAGGACTGGAACCAGGAGCTTACTGCATTCAAGAACTGAATAGGAACGATGTGAAATTAATTCAGTCAGCTGAAATGAGAGCACAAGAGTCCACAGAGGAAGCCAAGGGATGCAGAATGAGGCTCAAATTCAAGGAAGAAGGAAATAAATTCGAGAGTGACGGAGTGGCATATGGCCCAGGACAGTTTTGAAAGGTGGGGAGTCCGGAAGTTCTATTCTTTATATGCAAACATTTTTATTGCTGTTTTCCGGAAAATAACAATTTTTAATACACTTACCACCATAACTCCCACACTGTTTTTTATATATAATGATGATTTTTAACAGTGTCCTCCCATAGTATCGTACTACAATCTGTACCTCATTCAGTTCAGCATGATGTATATTGATTTTTACACAATGTGTTTATTCTTTAAAATAAGAAGTATTTTCAGATGCTTGGAATAAATTTTCAGTAAGAATAATAAATTACAATAAACGTTATAGACTGAGGTTCATTTTTTACAATGAGATTTAATACACGCCTTCGAAAAGAAAAGAGAAAGTAAATCCTTACATACTTGGGGTATGGGTGGGCAACAATGTTGCAGGTGAGCAATTTGGAAAACTTCATAAAATCTCCCATAATTAGAAGTTTGACATTATAAAAGTTGCTTCTGGTTGCCTAGAAGCATGCAATTACAAGGATATGTATAGCATTTATCACAACAATTATAGTATGTTCAATAATCGAATGGATATTGACATTGAATTTCCCTCTTCAGCTGGATCTACCCCGTTGAGCTTATCCCTCGGTGCTATTCGGCAGGAGTTGGTTATGTGCCGGCACACTGGGTTTAACCCACTCCTTTCCTACTACCATATATCATGATATTCACGTCATGTCATTAACACCTCCGATGAGATTGACATCATAGAGGGCATCTGGTTGTAAAACTCGCTACAAAGATATCTTATCTCACGTCATACCCGTTCCTGCAGAGAAATAGGGCATGGCTTGAACACACTCTTTAGAGACGTATCTAGGAAGGCAAGTTGGTATTCTTGACCTAGACATTTAACGTAATGGTTAGCACTATTAGCTCCTATCCTAGGAGGAACGGATTCAAATCGCGGTCCTGCCAGATATACAAGATATTCCATAAACACCAAGAGATACAAGGGAAGCATAAATTAGTTCACGAAATTTTCTCCAGACACACCGTGTTACAAATACGCTACACAATGCATTTTAGGGTTAAATCCCTAAATGTAAATAATCCTGAACTAATGTACAAGAGGAAAGTGTTAATTATGACGTATTATTCAGCTGAATACCCGGTTTAATATTCCCTTCGTATGAACGTAAAATTCACATTAAAAGATTACTGTTTGTATGCCTAATGCTTGAAGTCGGCGTTTTAAAGTAAGCGTTTAATAATAATACTAATAATAATACTCTTAATAATAATAATAATAATAATAATAATAATAATAATAATAATAATAATAATATTCGATTGACAAAAAAGATAATAGATTATGTAACCTCACTTAAGAACTCGACACCGTGGCTTAACGAAGTTCGAAAGGACTTCAAAAACGCAGACATTCTAGAAAGATACATCTTTAGACACGAAGTAAACAATAGGGAAGTTACATCAGAGCAACTACAACAAAAACAGTACAGACCAAAGTGGTCGGAGGAACGTAAACAGCCTTCTCGGAGAGAATGAAAGCCTGTTGGAACAAGGAGAAGAACCCACAGTAGGACTGATTGAGTTGTTTGCTTATCGTCTTCGAATATTGGGAGAATTTGCTGTTGCTACTACTACTACTACTACTACTACTACTACTACTACTACTAATAATAATAATAATAATAATAATAATGGCAGTTGTGAGCTTGCTTCTGGGAGATACTGGGTTCGAACCCCGCTGTCGGCAGCCCTCAAAATGGTTTTCCGTGTTTTCCCATTTTCACACCAAGCAAATGCCGGAGTTGTACCTCAATTAAGGCCACGACCGATTCCTTCCCACTCCTAGGCTTTTCCTGTCCAATCATCAACATAAATCTGAGTCGGTGTGACGTAAAACAAGTAGTAAATAACAAAATAATAATGTCAAATATAACTGTTATGAAGCAGGATACACTTTTATTTTTAAATGAACATTTGACGAGCTGTAGGCACATGTTTTTTATATGAAAAATGTGGTCATCCCGACCCCCGCAATCTGTCCGAATATACAAACAAAATGATCCTTCATTTTGTACAATGGTTAAATGTTAAATCCTGAATATCAGTAAAAAGAGTTTCACGAATATCCCTGAGCTACGATGACGTAGAAATATTGAAATATACTGTACATAACGGGATAAAATTGTTCCATTTATTTTATGAATGGTGACTGTCACACTGCGTACTGATGGCGAGGGAGGGACAGAGGAAATCGAATTCAACACCAAACGAAAAAAGGAAAATATGTCACAAACTTTAAACTAAACTTTGCATGGATTTGGAATAACATTTAAAAACTTTTTGAGTGATATCACAATAGAATTATGTAAGGTTTGGATAATGTCAACGTTTTAACATTGGGACAGTCCATCTCCGAGCTAGAGTTATGCAAAATTACAGCTTATATTGCGATAAATATTCGGTATGTATTTATACGTAAATCCTCAATGAATAGACAACCTCTCCGAGATACGTTTGTCAATATTTCTTTTCATTGTCGAGTCGTAAGTCACGCAAGTGCGGAGATGGCACGAGAAAATGTTGTCATAAATCAGTCTACCCTAACTTATTCCTCATAAATAGGATGTGAACTCCGTAACGTAAAGTGAAGTGAGTGCAGTTCATACATGACCAAAATTTAACAGATTTTTCTCTTGAAATGCTAAGTCATATCGAATAGCAGGCAATTCACTTGGTGTGTCTGATGATGAATCAAATTTAAGCGTTTGAGGCAGATACAATTGATCTAACTGTTACCTTTATGCGGTAGTGATAATCCACACCAAGTATTTGAGAATAAAAAGCACACAACAAAATCAACACTTTAGATACACGTCGTATTCGAGTACTGCCATTAAACTCTTCCCACCCTTTAATAGAATCGGAAGGCATTATGAAGATAGTGAAGTCCCCATTACGTCACTCCATAGTGGCTGAATATAAAATAGGCCTTTGGGATCGAAGAGTTAGCTGTGTGACCGGCTAACTTTGTCCGGTGGAATTCATTTTGGGGTGGACATACAGTAGACCATGTTAAAAAAGACATTTTTAAAAATAAATATCAGACGAAAGGTTGTGACTTTCTAGAAATAGATTCAAAGTTTTATGTAAACATTCCTCGTAGTTTTAGGGATATTTAAATTTTAGTGACAGCTTGCATATTATGATGGACGTGACTACGTGGCAAGGGATACAAACGTACAGCGGCAGACTTTTGTGTGGTTTCTCATTTCATCCATTTTTTATAACAGTGGCTGAATGAGTGGTATACACGCAGGCCATCTCTGTATCCGTAGTTCAGTGACTTGTCTTTGTGAGCTTCTGTTTCCAACCAAGTTCTATTTCAGCGAGTAAAGAATACAGGTAGCTGCCCGCTACACTACTCTCTGTGGCTATCACTTGAATCCAACGGCCACGCCCCCCCCCCCCCATGGTTAGCAAAACATGGCAATTCTTACATTGTGAATATATATAAAAACTAAGACATTTTATCGGAAGTAGGGAAACTTCGAATCGCACAATTACGTACAATCCTTTTCAAAGTAATACGGCGATTAACTCTAACAAAATGTTCTGGCAAACATTCCTATTAATGCGTTTTTACTAAACTCTAAAGAATCGTTTCTCTTGACTCGCAGCCTTAAATCTACTCTCTTGGTAGTTGACTATCGGTACTTATTTGTTTTCAAGTGTAAGAGAGGACCAGGAGTCCTAACTTCGCCACTTTAGAAAGACACAAATAAATAAATAAATAAATAAATAAATAAATAAATAAATAAATAAATAAATAAATAAATAAATAAATAAATAAATAAATAAATAATACAGTTAGAATCAGTCAATACCAGCATGCGACGTAGGAGGCTTAAGTTCTACGGACACCTACAACGAATGGACAGCAACAGGCTTACCAAGAAGATCTTCTCTTTGGTTAAAAGTTACAAGACTGGAAGCTTGTGGCTTAATGAAGTACAGAAGGACTTGGATTCGTCTGGGATTTCAGACATTGATATAGAATATCGTTCCAAATTTTTTTCTATGGTACAGTCTTGGAGCCCACCACCTAGAGTCCCTAGAAGTCAGAAACCCCTTTCACAGGAGATAAAGGAGGAATTATCAGCAGGGCTCAAGAGATATTGGGAACAAAGAAGAGCATCGAGGAAGAACTAGTCACCAGCGATCCTTAGTGGGCTTAAATCAATAATACCTTAGGAGAGGAGAACTAGTAGGATGAAGAGTTAAATAAGTTCCCATTGCGTTCCTCCTGTATTCAGAAGGCACCTTTATATTATCATTATCATGATCATTACATATCATTATACCCTTTTTAAGGGTATAAATCAACTGCCCTTAATTTGATACCGGCCGTTCTACAAGATGGATATAAGTAAAACTGCAATTATACGTGAAAATTTCCGTTTTCCTAGGCAGAAATTCACGTCAGTGTCATGTGGAGTTAAGAGAAACGGTGAATTATTTTGTGACCCTAACAATTCCACAAACTATAAACCAAGGATACCCTACGCACTTCTTAACTAGTAATTTACATAATGTGTTGGATTCCGAAAGAATGTTTTAATATTAGTTGATGTTTTGCTGTTCCAGTGTAGTTGTACAATGATGTAATGATTTTCGCATCGTTCATATCCCACTGAATATCCTATGCCTCTGTATAGCTGTCAATAAACATGCTGAAAATTAAATAAGATTAAGTGTTCAGAATTGTTCTGATAAATTAAAACTTGGATGTAAATTGCTCAGCCACTTTAAAGACGAGCTAGATGAAACAAGTTCAGCATATTGCGCGCGCCAGATGTTCTTGTCAGGAGGGACTTGTAAGGAATGAGGAGACGGACTAGATGTTGCCCGAAGTGATGTATGTGGCTACTTTATTTCTTTAAGTGTGTCTTTTGCGGCCATTACGTAATGCCGACATCACACTTAAATGTGCCACAACAAGTTTTACTCTTTGCTTCCTAGACAGAATAAGGGAATGAGTAATTCCATAAATAATTTATTTTACAATAAAGGACACCATTTTTAATCTAAAAGTTATACGTTTCTTCCCAATATACCTGCTGAGTCGTAAGATAGAACGGTACAGCTTTCCAAGACACCGGCTTGTACACTACTTTAACATGAATTAATTTTGAGAAGCATACTGACAGAAGAATATGCCGAAGGTTTGTGTGTAAAACATTTGGGATTTTATCATATTCTATTCCCACTACCTCCTGAACACCAATCGAACTTAATTATGAATATGACCGTAATCCCCATGTAAATTCATTTTTAGCTTACCCACTACCAGGGATGAAGGAAGTAAGCCACATATATAGCACACTGATCAAAAAAATTAGGGGAACATTTTTTGAACGTAAGCCATGCTCCACAAAACAATACCTCACACCCAGGTATATTACCAACTAAACCATTATTCTTTACCGTTGAAGTATTCAAACCAACATTGATGGATTCGCCTTCATTTTCAGAACACACAGAGAAATGTCCAACTACGGGCGAAAAAAGTGATAACAGTCATCCAGGGTGGATTTTTATCACAGTTGAAGAGCTTCAGTATGGTATATGCCCTCCACGAGCATTTATCACAGCTTGACACCATCGTGGTATGCTCTGTATAAGTCGAAGGAGGTCACGTTGCGATATCAGGTCCCATTCTTCAATGAGAACCTGTTCGAGGTCTTGGAGATTCTGTGGTGTAACAGGACGCCCACGAACACTTCTGTCAAGCCTATCCCACACATGCTCGATGGGATTAAGGTCGGGACTCACTGCTGGCCATTCCATCTCTTGAATGTCCAGTTCTCGCAAGACAGCCCTGGTGATGCGCACTACATGAGCACGAATTCAGGGTCAACACCGTATGCAGGAACCAACACATGATGTACCAGTATCTGCTCGATGTACCCCGCAGCGGAAAGATTACCACGGACGACGACAATACCCGTACAGCCATCAATACTGATAACATCCCACACCATCACAGAACCTTGTCCGAATCGGTCGCCTTCCTGAACAACATTTGACATGTACTGCTCACCACGGCGTCTCCATACACATTGCCGTCCATGACGCTGTGTCAGGGGATATCTGGACTCGTCTGTGAACAACACAGGTCTCCGTTGGCGAAGATGCCAGTTGACGTGGGTACGGGCAAACAGAAGGCGAGCTGCGCGATGTTGCTGCGTTAAGCCAGGCACTCGAACAGGACGTCTGGGTCGTAAGTACACTTCTCTTAACCTGTTCCTTACTGTCTAGTCAGACACCGTGACTCCAGTGACCCTCCTGAGGTCTTGTTGCAGATCTTTGGCAGTTGCTGAACGACGCCGCAAGCTACAGATGGTCAGATATCGGTCATGCTGTGGGGTTGTAATGCGTCCACGACCTTGTCCAACCCTCCTTGTGAACTGGCCTGTCTCAATGTAGCGATTCCATAAGCGTTGAATAACTGACGGAGAGACATTGAGATCCTCAGCAACACGAAGAAAAGTCCATCCTTCCTGGATCAAAGTGACGGCCTTTGACACATGGACCTCGTTAAGATGTCTCGTGGGATGTGCTGGTTGACGTACAACGTGATCAAATGACCGCAGTAGTCTGTGTACCTCACAACGACACACGGATGCACCGCTATTCACTTTGTTATGAGGGGTCACCTGACAGTTACATGCATGGCTACGCCTACGGATGGTGTATAACTTCGATTTGACATACCCTGAGTAGCTGAGGTCTCAAGGCTGTACGACCAGTGGAACCCCATCTACCGAATTAACATTCACATACCGGACAATAGAAAACATGTTCCCCTATTTTTTGAACTGTGTAAAATCCATCGGCGGGGCTAGAAATCGTAGGCGGGAACCAGCGACTAATGACAGTCATACCTACCACTATGCTATGGGGTGGATAAATCTCGGAAAATAACTAAGCCACAAACGCCTGCATCATGTTCCCAAAAGGCGGAACCAGCGGCGCAGAACTCAGAAAAAAGAGGGATGATACAGTGGGAAAGGCACTGCTTCTACACACAGTTACTGACGTCGTCATCAGTTATGAAGAAACACTAGCGAACCACACACTCTTGCGTTTATGAGCAGAATTACATACATAAAAGCCTGCCTCGCGGTGTAGGGGTAGCGCCCCTGACTCTTACCCGAAGGACCCGGTTTCGATTTCTGCCCACGTCAGAGAATTTCACCTGGATCTGAGGGTTGGTTAGAGGTCCACTCAGCGTACGTGATTACAATTGAGGAGCTTACAAGTTATAAATCTCATTGTAAAATCGTATTGGATTTCAGAATAAGAAGTTATTAATATTAATTATTAATAACTTCTTAATTGAGGAGCTATCTGACGGTGAGATAACTGCCCCGGTCTAGAAAGCCAAGAATAACGGCCGAGAGGATTCGTTGTGCTGGCCGCACAACACCTCATAATCTGCAGGCCATTACTCTTCGGGGCTATTGCGCCGTTGGGTGAAAAATGTACTTACATAAAATAGTAATTATTGTCACATATTAGTAAAAAAACATAAGATAAAGTACATTATACTTCCATTTATAACACCAGTATGTAGGTCTACTGTTATCAACACGGTTTTATTTTAAAATCTTTAATATTTTGAAAGAAATGATCAAACAACATATTTCAACTGAATCATCGTATTTCGCTGATAATCTAACCTGCTTCGCTACGGTATTCTATATTGTATTCAAGTATCGAAGTAAATACTGTACATGCAGTAAATAACATAGTTTTAAATGTCTCTTAGCGTTATCCGAGGAGGTCCCCATACGCTGTTTCCAATGTAAAGTGTTTGTTACGGATTTATGATATAACGGCAGGCTCACTTCCCTACTACCATTCAAAATCGAGTTGGGAAGTTTACATTATAATTGCAAGCCCCATTGCCTACTGCGCGGTCACAATCGATTTGGGGAGTTTTCGTTACTATGGTATCCCCCTTCCATAATTCCAGAGACAGATAACAGTTGAGGAGTTTTTATTATAATGGCAGGCAACTACCTACTATCAGTCGAAATTCAGTTGTGCAGTGATAATTATAATGCCAGGCCCCTTTTCCTACTGCCAGCCAGCTTACTGCCAGTCACACCAAGTTGGTGAGTTTCCATCAAAATAGCAGGCCATTTTAGATGAGTACATTTGTTTATAATGGCGGGCACCCTTGCCAACTGCCAAACACAATCGGGTAGGGGAGTTTTAAACAAAACTGCATGCTCCCTTGCCTTCTGCAAGTCAAATCGAGAAGTGAACTATTCATTAAAATGGAGGAGTTGGAGAAGGACCCCGTTCCTACTGCCAGTCAAAGTCGGTGTGGGGAGCACTGATTACAATAGCAGACACACCCTTTCTCGATCGCTACAAATCGACATCAGTGAATATATATAGATCGACATACGAAAGTATATGCGTGTTTACAATATTGCAGATCTTCATTTGCAGATTAACTGCTGCTAAACGTACGTCATATCGACAAAGGATTGTACCATAAGACGCCGGATTTAGTGGCGTAAATGGCTGGTCCTATGATATGTCATCTATTCATGGGTCAGATTGAGTTAGAAACGTGGAACAGGGTAAAGGTTTTGTAAGATTATCTCACATTACATTACTTTTCGGATAATAATAATAATAATAATTGTATGGCCTCAGCTACCGTTTGCAGACATTCCGATTTGACGCCATCTGGCTGTCTGCTCGTCAATTTCGACGTTCCAGTTTACTCTGTCTGCCATCTAGCGGACCTAGAGTAAACCGAATCTCTCTTGGGCGTCTATGAGTGAGATTTTAATTAATTTTGTCGGGTAAATATCAAATGTATTACCAGAGTTCTTTTACATGCCGACATCGTACGACATGGAGTGTCGAATGGACCTTTTTCCGCCCATCAAAAATCCGACTACCTCTGCCGGGTTTGAACCCGCTATCTTGGGATCCGGAGGCCGACACTCTACCACGGATCCACAGAGGCAGCTGCTTTTCGGGTAATTATGTGACAGCTACATACATAGCATTTGGCTCACATATGGCTACTGGGTGGGCCAATTTTCGTGAAGAGTTTGATGATTCTGTATTTCATATAAGTAGGCTAATTGAAAGTATGAATTATGCATGTGAAAATTCCAAATTGACTTAACATCGATTAATAGAGAAAAACCAAACGTAAAAGGGATACAGATACAGCAAAAAGTCATAAGACCAAGGTTGTAGATCATTCCAAATTGAACGAGTATTGTGCAATCCGTTATGTGATAGGACTTCCCGAAGGTCTGCAACATCATTAAAATTGCCTCCATATTTCGATATTCTTCGGGGATGAAAGTGAAATATTTAAAGATATTGTAAGTTTTCCGTCCGTTAGAGGCTAAAACGTATAATTTTGTGAAATTTGAATTTTCTTTTTCATCTGGCAGATTATGCCGGAATATGGATTTTGGGCGAGGAGGGTAGAAATTAGGACTTTCAGGAAACTAAACCAAAGAAATATGCAGATGGTCCTTATTACCCCTTAAACGGGTAGCTGTGCGAAATTTCGCCAAAATAGTCAATGTACAGGTACACAGTCGTTACGATTTTATTTATGTAGATATATAAGGAATCTGCTCCACGTACAACACCTTTTGGGCTATGTCCGCTGGACTTAACCTGCAAAACTGACCGTTCATGATATCACCCTTATTAATCCACCTGACAAAAAATGCACTTGAAAATAGAGTTTTAGAGGTTGAATTCCATCATGTTTGGTCGATTTCCAGTCAGGTTGGTCTTGTATTGTATATATTGTGGAAGAGTAAAATCACTATTTCGGTTCCCTATAAACCGCCAGTCCATTCCGGGAACATGAAATGTTATTGACCTTTAAAACCTACCTTTAGATAGGTGGATGCTAAATATAAAGTTTTGTTCAAATATCTTCAGTAGTTTTCAAGTTGTAAGAAGTACGCTTTACATGCACCCGCTCTTGAGTTAAGTCCGGTGGGACTTGTACCGAAAAACGGTTCGTTAATGATATCTCCCTTATTAATCCTCGTATAGAAATGATGTACATGAGAAAAAAGCTTTAGAAATTAATTTCCATTAAGGCAGGTAGATTTCCATTAAGTTTGGTTGTGTATATTTTGTGCCAGTGTGAAATCACGGTTTCGGTTTCGTATAAACCCCCAGTTAGTTCAGGGATTTAGAAACCATATTTACCCTTAAACCTACCCAAGGACAGGTGGATTCCAAATATGAAGTTTGGTGGAAATATATCCCGTAGATTCTAGCACTCGCGTACATACGGAGTAATTAAGGAAGAAAATAATACAGTTAAGAAATTTAAAATTAATAGAAAATGGATTATAACTGAGGACAGTCGGATAACGACAAATACGTAAATGCCAAGTGAATGTATTGGAAAATCAAATGCCCCCCAATAAATTATGCTGGTGTGAGTTATGGATATGAGAAAGCGATAACAGGGGAGAAATTTAGGCGCAGTGATTCTTAGGTAAACAGATTAGAAGATGACTAATGGTGTTATTACTTAATCTACTCGAGGACGGTTATAACCTCAAACGATATTCCGACAATATCCCGCAGATAGGCCGATTGATGCCTCTCTTGCCTTATACCCAAGGAATAACCGCGAATTTAAAAGTATGATGAGGAAAATGGCAATACGTCACTTCCCTGCTGGCAAGCAGTCAGGCACATTGCCATGGTAACCTGTAGGTTCATTGTCGGTCTGTCGGTCACTCAATGCAGAGCATGATACCCGCAGAAAAATAGTAAATTTCTCCGTCATTTGAAGAGTAAGGTAAATTATGAACATAACGGAAGTTGTTTATAATAAAGAGACGTTTCACGTACAGTCCACGGAGTTTACAGATAATCAATAGTATAAGAGAGAATGGAGGAAAACCGTTTTGATTTTCCCATAAACCCCCCGTCTATTCGAAGATTTTAAAATGATATGCATATCTAAACCTTCCCCGGGATGAGTATACTCTAAATATGAATTTTTTTGAGATCTATCCAGCCGTTTAGACAGACAGACAAACTAACAAACAGGCACGAAAAGTAAAAACCACCGATTCGGTCTTGAGTTGACCTAAAACGGATAAATATCTGAAAAATTGGCAAAACAAAAGGAATCACAGACAGCGGACCCCCTACAACTTTACTTATATAGATTTTCGTGACGCAATCTAGACTTCCGTACTACTTTGGCTATATCGTGTTATATGAAAAAGCGAATAATAGAAGGTTGGAGATTAAATGAAAATTTGCCGCTTTTGCTCAACATTGCATCTTTTTCCACCACAACGGACTCTGTCTACTACTCCACCCTGTCCTACAGTGCGAATGTCCTTAACTTCACAACGGGGTTTGGAGAAACGGTAAATGTCGTAACCTTTACTAAAGCAACGATTTGGGTGCTGGGTATCCCACTGTTTATCACAGGCTCAAATCCTTTTGGATCCTGGGCTGGAATTTTCACGGAGTGAAAACTAATGTCATAACTAACAACGATTCTGAAGATTCCTCTCTCTGTAGTTGCTACAAAAATGAAACCCTAGTTTAAAAGGAAAAGTTTGCACACCCTGCCACATCACCCTTTAAATTGGCGGAATCAATACTCCAAATTAGGTTAATAGCGAGTAGTCACAGTGAACTGTTAAAGGCAGATGTTGAGCTATTTATACCTTCACTACGTGGCAATTTAATGTTATCTTCAGCTGCCTGTGCATACTTTCCCTAGATTTGCTTTAATGATTAATGAAATTATTAAATACAACAGATAATATTCGAGAAAGTGAAAATCCACAGCCTGTTTCCAGTCATTCGACCGGGTCTGGAATGGAATGGATGAAGCCCCGATCTAGCGGTGAGGACAGGAATTGTGGCGGCTGATGAACTTGTCGCACTCCTCTTCGGCAATGATTAATGTATGTCAGATGAAATGCAATGATAATGGAGTGTATTGCTGGAATGAAATATGACAGGGAAGAACCGGAGTATCCGGAGAAATACCTGTCCCGCCTCCGCTTTGTCCAGCCCAAATATAACATGGAGTGACCAAGATTTTAACCACGGTGCCACCTGAGCCACGGAGGCTCAAAAAATAATAATATTTAATCCTCAGAAACAAATTAGAGCCATGTTGTAATTTTACCTTCATACACATCGCCAAAAATTTTGCTCAAACATGATGTCTATTACGAAGTGGATGCAATCGGACTATTACACTAAAGTTAAAGGTAAATATACTGTGTAAGTATTTTGCTTTCTTCAATGTCATATGAGTTACTAATAAGTTAGAATACTGAACTCCAGCCAAATAGTAATGTCAAAATCAAACAATCAATCAATCAATCAATCAATACTGATCTGCATTTAGGGCAGTCGCCCAGGTGGCAGATTCCCTATTTCTTGTTTTCCTAACCTTTTCCTAAATTATTTCAAATTGGAAATTTATTGAACATCTCCCTTGGTAAGTTATTCCAATCCGTAACTCCCCTTCCTATAAATGAATATTTGCCCTAGTTTGTCCTCTTGAATCCTTCACATTTACCCTCTTCCGAGGTAGAGAGTACCCACTCGGATGTAATGCGGACGTGCCTTAGAGCTTACAAAATAAAATTTTATTTTTTATTAGCGCTTTAACGTCGCAGTATCACGCAGAAATTTTTCGGCGACGTAAGTCACTAAGTGCAAATATTCTTCCTTTATTTTCGATTCAGTGGTCCTAGGCAACTTTTGAATGCAGGTCCATAGGTTCGACAATGTTTTCGATGATACCAAATTTTATGTGCAACGGAGGTTGATTCACACTTTTGGGGTGAACAAGAGGAGTGTTCACCATATTTCTCTGTCCAGGCAGTAGTTCATTCCGAGCAGGCCCTTTTCCTCACAGTAGCGATTTTGTCTTTATCTGCTGTCCTACTCGCATAGGAAGCAGCAGTACTTTGTATACCCTAGCTCCATTGCAACTACCTTGAGATCTACACATATGAGCCATTTGAAATTCTCATATCAGATAAATGTCATTGACAGTTTAATGTTCTCATATGTCTCATTCATGTTAACTGCATGAGCAGGAGGAAGAGAAGAAGATTTCTTCACGTTGTGGAACCCAAGTTCTGATTTGAGACTAACTTTGCTACAAACTAAGAACAAGCGCCACTCATTTACAATAAAATCATGGCGTAGAGTCTCCATAACGGGGTTGATATAATTAAAAAATTGACCATATTGCCTTCCTTCGTGAAATATTTAGGAAAAGCAGCATGGTAGTTACGAAAACACTCACTTTCATACCATGAGAAAGAAAATTCAATCCTTTTAATCGCCTTGCCAAACTCTCAGCAATTTCAAATCACCAACAAGATCGTTGAGATCCTCTTGAGACAAGAACGGTGGCTCACTTGTCCCACAGGGCTCGGATGATGGAGAAGCATAAACATCTCCTGCTATATCCACTTCGAGTTCGTCACTGTACTAATTTTCACTCACTGTTATATTCGCAGGAGGCATTGTTACCGTCAATACAGACCATACAGCAAATTTTAAATTAGGATGTTGCACACTTTTCTTTGTTTTCGAGGTGATTCCAGCAATGTTTGTCAGATAGAGGTAACATTATTTTGTGTGATCCGTTGGTACCCTTCAAATCATGGTAGTAACGAAGGGTGATCTTTTTAATCAGCCTGTCAGGAGTGTAACACACGAAAAATAGCATATGTGGTGGGGCCCACTTCTCGTTCTGGTCACCAAACTTACACCCGAAATAAAGCTCGTAGCTCTTCTTTACAAGTTGAGTAAGGTTTCGTTTCCGCGACTTCCGAGTTAACTCTGAAATGATATGAGAGAAAGAATTAGCGCTATTTACATAGGTACGCGACAATTATTCTTCCTAATTAGCACAAAACACAAACCTTCATGGACCTACAAAAACAACCAGTTACATGCAAGTCACCATGCACGCTGTCAGAACTCTCCTTGGAGAGACGCAACTATAAAAACAAACACAACGCTATTTTACCTGTTCGAGTATGAATCACTGAAAATGTGTCCAACCCACCGCTTCCTGATTGTGAATTTCTGAACTGAGGATCATGTAAGAGAATTGTTTTTACATATTTCTATTGTTTTCCAACAATTACATCCGAAAAATAATTAAATTAAGCCACAAGAGTTTAACCAAAATTGCAGAATTTTCAAAGGTTTAGATAGATGGTGACTGGCTTGTCACAAGAAAACTGAGCCCGAATCGCAGAAATTGATTTTATTCCTTAATTTAGCACCCAAGGTTTAGTTAGGAACACTATTCACATTATTTGTGACAAAAATGCTGTTGACATTTCATGGTATTTCAACGCGATAATTTCGTGTTTATGGCAATCAGAATAATAGAGAACTTCCACTGGAAACAGGCCGGCCCCGTGGTATAGGGGTAGCGTGCCTGCCTCTTACCCGGAGACTCTAGGTTCGATTCCCGGCCAGGTCAGGGACTTTTACCTGACCTGAGAGCTGGTTCGAGGTCCACTCAGCCTATGTGATTAGAATTGAGGAGCTATTTGACTGTGAGATAGCGGCCGTGGTCTAGAAAGCCAAGAATAATGGCGAGAGGATTTTTTGTGTTTTTTGTGTCACACGACACCTGGTAATCTGCAGGCCTTCGGGCTAAGCAGGAGTCGCTTTGGTAGGCCATGGTCCTTTAAGGGCTGTAGTGCCATGGGGTTTGGTTTGGTTTTTTACTGAAAACACATCCGAGGCCCGGTTGACTTCTAAAAGTAAAAGCAGTTGAAGGAAATAATAATACCATTTTGTTCTACATTCCTTTCCCGGTGAATTCACAAGGGAGCCTATTGCAGAAACGACGTAGAAAATCAGCATTACGCATGAAGTTCACTCAATTTGTGCTCCGTGAAGCTGAAGTCAAGGTTCATTGTACCTGAGAGGTCGCAGGCTCATTAGCATCGGTAGCTGACTGGAGTTGAGGCTCATCAAGTATTCATCATCATTAACACACCGACCGCCGGAGGCATTCTGAGTAATTGAGCCTGTAGTTCACGTCTTGGCACTTGCTAACTGTTGATCTATGAGGACACCATTTTAATACTGAAAATATTTCTTAGCAGAAATAGTAGGGGTCACCAAACAACCAAAAACGTAAAATTAAGCAATTTCCTCAAATGTGCCGAAAGTTGAGGAAGTAAAGGATCGGGAAAGGTTTCAAATTGTAAGTCTTAGGTAGTTACATTAATCTAAAACACTATTTCGACAATCACTTCCGGCTTCTTTACTCGTTTTCTTTTGATTCAAATCCTAAACAAATTTATTTATAATTTTTGTAATCTGTTCCTTGGTTCAGTACCCTCAGCCTTTTTTACATTTTGAAAAAAGTTTACACCGAATGTAGTTATAAGGGCTTAAGTGAAACTCTGCATTGACTCACATTAGCGCTCGTAGTGGTGCGTACGTGAAACTCTGCATTGACTCACATCGGCGCTCGTAGAGGTGCGTACGTGAAACAATGCATTGACTCGTATTAGCGCTCGTAGTGGTGCGTACGTGAAACAATGCATTGACTCGTATTAGCACTCGTAGTGGTGCGTTCGTGAAACAATGCATTGACTCGTATTAGCACTCGTAGTGGTGCGTACGTGAAACTCTGCATTGACTCGTATTAGCACTCGTAGTGGTGCGTTCGTGAAACAATGCATTGACTCGTATTAGCGCTCGTAGTGGTGCGTACGTGAAACTCTGCATTGACTCGTATTAGCACTCGTAGTGGTGCGTACGTGAAACTCTGCATTGACTCGTATTAGCACTCGTAGTGGTGCGTACGTGAAACAATGCATTGACTCGTATTAGCACTCGTAGTGGTGCGTAAGTGAAACAATGCATTGACTCGTATTAGCACTCGTAGTGGTGCGTACGTGAAACAATGCATTGACTCGTATTAGCACTCGTAGTGGTGCGTACGTGAAACAATGCATTGACTCGTATTAGCGCTCGTAGTGGTGCTTAAGTGAAATTCTGCATTGACTCGTATTAGCACTCGTAGTGGTGCTTAAGTGAAACTCTGCATTGACTCGTATTAGCGCTCGTAGTGGTGCGTACGCGAAACAATGCATTGACTCGTATTAGCACTCGTAGTGGTGCGTAAGTGAAACAATGCATTGACTCGTATTAGCACTCGTAGTGGTGCGTACGTGAAACAATGCATTGACTCGTATTAGCACTCGTAGTGGTGCGTACGTGAAACAATGCATTGACTCGTATTAGCGCTCGTAGTGGTGCTTAAGTGAAATTCTGCATTGACTCGTATTAGCACTCGTAGTGGTGCTTAAGTGAAACTCTGCATTGACTCGTATTAGCGCTCGTAGTGGTGCGTACGCGAAACAATGCATTGACTCGTATTAGCACTCGTAGTGGTGCGTACGTGAAACAATGCATTGACTCGTATTAGCGCTCGTAGTGGTGCTTAAGTGAAACAATGCATTGACTCGTATTAGCGCTCGTAGTGGTGCGTACGTGAAACAATGCATTGACTCGTATTAGCACTCGTAGTGGTGCGTACGTGAAACAATGCATTGACTCGTATTAGCGCTCGTAGTGGTGCGTTCGTGAAACAATGCATTGACTCGTATTAGCGCTCGTAGTGGTGCTTAAGAGAAATTCTGCATTGGCTCGTATTAGCGCTCATAGTGGTGCTTAAGTGAAACTCTGCATTGACTCGTATTAGCGCTCGTAGTGGTGCGTACGTGAAACTCTGCATTGACTCGTATTAGCACTCGTAGTGGTGCGTACGTGAAACAATGCATTGACTCGTATTAGCGCTCGTAGTGGTGCGTACGTGAAACAATGCATTGACTCGTATTAGCACTCGTAGTGGTGCGTACGTGAAACAATGCATTGACTCGTATTAGCACTCGTAGTGGTGCGTTCGTGAAACAATGCATTGACTCGTATTAGCGCTCGTAGTGGTGCTTAAGTGAAATTCTGCATTGACTCGTATTAGCGCTCGTAGTGGTGCTTAAGTGAAACTCTGCATTGACTCGTATTAGCGCTCGTAGTGGTGCGTACTGAAACAATGCATTGACTCGTATTAGCACTCGTAGTGGTGCGTTCGTGAAACAATGCATTGACTCGTATTAGCACTCGTAGTGGTGCGTACGTGAAACAATGCATTGACTCGTATTAGCGCTCGTAGTGGTGCGTTCGTGAAACAATGCATTGACTCGTATTAGCGCTCGTAGTGGTGCGTACGTGAAACAATGCATTGACTCGTATTAGCACTCGTAGTGGTGCGTACGTGAAACAATGCATTGACTCGCATTAGCACTCGTAGTGGTGCGTACGTGAAACAATGCATTGACTCGTATTAGCACTCGTAGTGGTGCGTACGTGAAACAATGCATTGACTCGCATTAGCTCTCGTAGTGGTGCGTACGTGAAACAATGCATTGACTCGCATTAGCACTCGTAGTGGTGCGTACGTGAAACATTGCATTGACTCGCATTGGCTCTCGAAGTGGTGCGTACGTGAAACAGTGCATTGACTCGTATTAGCACTCGTAGTGGTGCTTAAGTGAAACTATGCATTGACTCGTATTAGCGCTCGTAGTGGTGCTTAAGTGAAACTCTGCATTGACTCGCATTAGCACTCGTAGTGGTGCGTAAGTGAAACAATGCATTGACTCGTATTAGCGCTCGTAGTGGTGCGTACGTGAAACTCTGCATTGACTCGTATTAGCACTCGTAGTGGTGCGTACGTGAATCTCTGCATTGGCTCGTATTAGCGCTCGTAGTGGTGCGTACGTGAAACTATGCATTGACTCGTATTAGCACTCGTAGTGGTGCGTACGTGAAACAATGCATTGACTCGTATTAGCACTCATAGTGGTGCGTCCGTGAAACAATGCATTGACTCGTATTAGCACTCGTAGTGGTGCGTACGTGAAACAATGCATTGACTCGTATTAGCGCTCGTAGTGGTGCGTACGTGAAACAATGCATTGACTCGTATTAGCACTCGTAGTGGTGCGTACGTGAAACAATGCATTGACTCGTATTAGCGCTCGTAGTGGTGCGTACGTGAAACTCTGCATTGACTCGTATTAGCACTCGTAGTGGTGCGTACGTGAAACTCTGCATTGACTCACATTAGCGCTCGTAGTGGTGCGTACGTGAAACAATGCATTGACTCGTATTAGCACTCGTAGTGGTGCGTACGTGAAACAATGCATTGACTCGCATTAGCGCTCGTAGTGGTGCGTACGTGAAACAATGCATTGACTTGCATTAGCACTCGTAGCGGAGCGTACGTGAAACAATGCATTGACTCGTATTAGCACTCTTAGTGGTGCGTACGTGAAACTCTGCATTGACTCGCATTAGCGCTCGTAGTGGTGCGTACGTGAAACTCTGCATTGACTCGCATTAGCGCTCGTAGTGGTGCGTACGTGAAACAATGCATTGACTCGTATTAGCGCTCGTAGTGGTGCGTACGTGAAACAGTGCATTGACTCGTATTAGCACTCGTAGTGGTGCGTACGTGAAACTCTGGATTGACTCACATTAGCGCTCGTAGTGGTGCTTACGTGAAACAATGCATCGTCTCGCATTAGCGCTCGTAGTGGTGCGTACATGAAACAATATATTGACTCACGTTAGCGCTCGTAGTGGTAGAAAAAGGTAAACTTCTAATCTAATAGATGGATAACGATAATGAAGAAGGTGATTGTAATTTTAGGAATAAATAAAGAATATATTCTCATACTTTCTTCTTCTTCTTTCGTTTCACCCTTTTCAGAGTACGCTGAATCAATCATTTCTCTCTGTGTTGTTATTACCTTAGTGCCCAGTATTTCTTCATTCCTTCCGACCTTCGTTTCCTCTCATATTCCGAGATAATACAACCCAGGTTTGGCTTTTAACGTAGATTTGTCTTGGATTCTTATAGTTCCCTCATTAGTTATTACTTTAGCTGTTCGGTCAAAGAGTGACATATCTGCAATTTTTAATTCTACAAGACTGTTTTCAATTTTTTAAACCAGTTGGATTTGTTCCGCGGTTAAGGAAGAAGTCAAAGATTTGTTTGCTTAATCTATTAGAGTTAATTCTCAGAAGATGACCGTCAAAAATATCTCCTTTTCCGCATAGTATCTGAGTTTTTCAAATTTCTTGTAGAGTGTTCCATTGTTGATGCGTATAACCTTATTATCCTGAAATTTCCGTCCTATAATCTTTCTTAAAATGTTACTTTCTTTCAGCTTGAGTTTCCCTATCTGGCCTTTGAAATTTATGTTCTCATGCGTTATTATATTTTATTTAACTAAAATTCGTAGCTCATATCCGTGGGATATTTCCAACATTGAGTTGCTTGTCTTTAGAGCTAGAACTGTGGATTTTATATCAGCCATTTGGAAGTTTTATTTATGAATTGAGCCGTAAAAATATTAAAAAGGTTATGGTGGAACATTGTATACAATTTTGCCCTTTTATGTGTCCTACTTGTAAAATAATCAGTGAGTATCGTCAGAATCAGAGGAGTCCAGTGGGAAAGAGTCACATGCCACTTGGCTACTTGTATTTTGGAACAATCTACAGTTATTCTATGATTCTAAGTAACACATGCCCATTATTTTGGACAGAACATAATGACATCTTTGATCCACAATATATTCCCAGTGGTAAAAATGCCAATGCCTCGGAGGTTCCTAGTTGTTTGATTCAGTGTCCCTCCCTAACACTCTCCCTTCTCCACCCCCCTATCAACAAAGAAATTAGTAAGATAATCTCGGTACTCCGCAACGTCTTGTATAAACAAACCCTCATAAACACAGGGCCACCTCGGTGGATCGAGTAGCCGAAACTCTGAAGAAAAAAAAAACAAAAACAGTCAAGTACCCCTGCCCTAAACCCGTCCCCCCCAAGGAAACACCCGCCAAGGCCCACCATGAAAAAGTTTCACTCCATCCATGATTAGCACCCTAACCTTCTTGAACAGCCTTTTCAAAACAATGAAGCACTAGTCCTTAGGAACGAGGGGTGATACGACGAAAATAGCGATTATTTAAGTTGCTGACATACAAGAATACGCCTGATATTCCTGCCACAAAATCTAGCGGCAAGATCTAGCACTGAAAAACCTAAAACAACATTATATGTGGTCAGTACCTGAGTGGGTCACCACTTGCCGCTGGAGCACACTTCAATAACCTCTTAAACGCCTCGGCCATGGACTAATACACCGTACGAATGACTCCGAGCCAATCAACACTAAATTAATACCCGATAATACAGATAAAAAAATTAATTTTTCTCCATTATTTTTATCATTATTATCACCTCATTTATACTTATTATTCTTAAACTTATTTTATAAACAGCCCAGGTGAGGATCGCACTAGCGCACCGGTACTGAAACCGAATTAAAGTCACCCCCGACGGGATACCCTCACTGATATATATATATGCCTTTCCCATTCGCCATTTTGATTTCAACCAACCAATCAGAAACCTCATCAGACTGTTCTAAATTAGCCAAGGAGGTTCCAAGTAACAAGAAATAGGTATAGAGGTTAATGGATTGTCTAAAGGAAATCCATCCTTAACTGGTAGAGAAAATAACTGGAAGGTTAATGAAAGAAGAATGCTAATAAATATTGGGAAAAAATGCAGAAAACAAAGTCAAAGGGTGGAAGATGTAGCCTTCAGTCAATGGTATGGTAAATTTTCTAACTCTGGTTCCTTAAATTCGTGATTAAATCGCTCTTAATGCTTTGGAAATGGTGAAGGGTTGGATGGCCAAATTAGAAAATACGAAATTAATGTTGCCACGTCAGGCTCCAATGAACCTAAAACATAGTTAAACTTCTCTGTTTAGCAATTCGCCCCTACAGTTTCAAACTTTGGTGCCTTCGAACACCATTGTCGGCAGCCATGAATATGGTTTTCCATGGTTTCCCATTTCAGCACCAGGACAATGATGGAACTACAATTTAATTATTTTGCCCCAAACTGACGGAATATTCACTGTTATTCTTGGTATTTCTTCTTCGTTAGTTTTCTCGTAATTTCCTTCTGTAGTCAACTTCCATTTCATAGTATCGCTGGTAGTATTCAGGACGGGAGGTCGCCATGCGGATAACATTGATCAACAAAAAATGACTTCGGAGGAAATCTTTTTATTCAACACGGCTTCTACAGTAAGACAACTGAAATATGTTGAATCAAAATATGCAAATCATTTGTGTCAATCACCCACCGTTCTTGAGATATATGACTTCAACCATGCGTTAACATTCTATTGAGGAAAACAAATCACAGACATAAGTTTTACTAGAGCATTAATTGCTACATGGCCTACTAAAGAACATAGCTTTAGCTAAGATTAATGCGAGTTCAGAATATGGCACATATTGGATTTGACTGTTACATTGCAGCACACTTAACATTTGAATTTGTTGAATTTGTGCAACTTTTGCACGCCATCATGTCCACTATCACTGACAATAAGAAAAAAGTAAATTAAAATGTTCGGCTTTGTATGACAAATAACGAAGAACCGTGAAAACGCTGTTCCATGGAAAATTAAACTTTTTCAACATCTTCAAAACCTGAGGCGATAGAGCATAACGGATTTTAGATTAGAAATCAGCGTGATAAAGCGAACCAGAAGCAGTGAATATCATGTCAGATATCTACGGGTCCTACCGAAAGTTTAAGGACACCTGCATATACAAGTGATCAGCTTTAGCAGCTTCATTTCAAGTAATACTAATCCCGTATTGACTATAATCAATAAATGAATATTAATATTATTATATTATAATTAATTAATTATTAATGTATATTAATTTATTATTAGCTGATGATGTCCCTTAGGGGACGAAACATGTCCTAGATATTAATAAATTATAGATTTATTGAATAGGCGGACCGCTCAATTATAATATTTAAGTTTATCTTGAATATTCATTTATTGACACCTGCATATTTCATGAACATGATTCCTGTCCTTAAACTTTTAGTCTCAGGCATACGATTGTTTACAGGGAAGTAGAACATATTTATAGGAAAATTTGCTGGAATTTTCATTAAAATATTGCTCTTTGTTTCGGTGTTATTGAAGTTCTTGTTTATAATAATTGGAAAGAAAATAGCTGTTTTTTAATACTACTTGAGGAGATCTGCGCAGTGCAATAAGGGAATTACAGTTATAGTTTTTTTTTTGAGAAACAAAGATATCTATAGCATATGTATTATTGTAACAGAGAAACAGAATATATTTCCATTTAAGTATATCCCCTGTTTTATAGCTCGCAACAGAACCACAGAAAATGATAAGAAACAAACATTTATTGATCTTGGATGGGCAGAATTCCCCTCAAGCTACCGAGATCATTTGTGTTTAAAGTTGTAGCGGGATATTTACAATACAAAGTAACATATAAACGATCTCTGTAGCTTCAGGGGCCTCCTGTCCAGACAAGTTCAAGGAATTTTTTTTTTTTTTTTAGCACTTTGTGTTGTTCTTTTGCGAGCTATGAAACGGGGGATATTTTTAAATGGAAACGTATTCCGTTCTTCTATTACAATTATAAATTTTGTTCAGGTGCCTCTGTTTCTCCTCAACAAAAGGTTATTAATGTAATCCTCATATTGTACTGTCCAGATCTCCTCACGTATTATAATAGCTCTTTTCTTTCCAACTGTGATACATTTAAAACATAGTAACTTCAAAGAGTGATATTATAATGACAATTTCAGCAAAATGTTCCTCCAAATGTATACTACTTCCCTGTAAAGAAAACTCGTGAGCGTGAAACCAACTTTAAGGACAGGAATTATGTTCGTGGAATGTGCAGGTGTCCTTAATCTTTTGGTAGGACCTTTATGTCCATTGTAAAGGTTTCTTATTTACATCTCCTGAAAACTGACAGTCTAGTGGAACGTGTCTTTTTTCCACTTGGCCCCTCAATTATCTGCGATGAATTCAATTTCTATTTTTTGTAGAGTCGTATTCCCCCAAATATACTATTCATTTAAAATAGTCAATCATTTGTCAAATCAGAACATATCAGTGCAATATTTTAATAACTTACACACTCAAGTCCCATTATTATGAGCACCTATGACATTTGACGAATAATCCATGAAGTGAAGTAGATTGATGGGTCTATGAGATGCGATGACCCGTTTGGACAATATTTCGGTTCTGTTACGGGTAAACGTAGTCGATTGTTGGGATTTAGGCTGACAGTGGCAATATTTCTGAGAGGACATATTCTTTGAATTGTTCACGTGATGTGTGGCTGAGATGAAAGTGTGTGGTGACTGGATAATCTGGACCATTGTGAACAACGGACATGGAATATGCGCAGATACGCGGGCCTTTGATGTCAGAGGTGAACGTCGTCTACGAAGGAGTGTGTGGGTTGACAGTTAACGAACACTGCTGCATATACATTAGGACTCTGAGCTAACTAATGGTCACTGAAGCTATGCCACCGAAGACGAAAAATCGGATACGGTTCCTGTTTGCACGACAGTAGCTCACTTTGTGGACAAACGGTATAATGTCGACTTCCGCATCGATAAATAACAGGTTCATATCTGACGGAAGCAGTCGGATATTTGAAGGGTGGGTACAACGTGCAATCGATATTCTATATCGGAGGATGTTAAAATGTGAAACATTTGGTATTTACGCGACAATTTATATGTTAGAAGAGTTTACTAAAAACAGTTTTGGCAAATCCGTCCGTCCGTTCTGCTGGACCTATTTGCTTCATTTTTGTTTAATTCTCTCCGGAATTGCCTGCCGGTGAATAATGAGATATTGATAAGTCTCAACGTTCAGCCGACTTTGGGTAATCACAAAATAAAATCACTGAATGATCACTCCAATAATTGTAGACAAAGGCCTATCCTAACCCGCAATACATTCTGTATTTAGCAGGTCGCTAAGCGACTAACACTTTCATTAATATTCTGATTTAACTATGCGATTTTAATCCTTAGTAATATCATTGAGGGCAGCCATATTTGATTAGTACCTATCAAGCCAGAGAGTATACGCCTCCTCTGATCATGGAAGAATGTTATTCTGTGTTGTATACTCTTTGATCCTCTGACCTTCTCCAGCTTCATAATATACTCAATAGGTGGCAGAGCTTGCCTAATAACTTAGTGGCTGCTTATAGAAAACATCGATGTACGTACATACGGGAAGGTATCAAGTCGACTCACAGGGGCAAACTCTTCAGAAAGTGGGTGTCTACCAGTGTTCAGCCACGGCCAACTGTATGTTGAACTATATCGGGGCAAGGTCGATTGAAAACGTTAAGATCCAGATAAGCCCGAATGGTCAAAGCACTGAGAATATTGTATGGAAAGAAGTGTTATAAATTACATTACCGGTGTTAAATGTTCTTAAAACTATTGGAAAAGGGCAGGCAAAGCAATATGACTACGACAGGCATTTTAAGACGAGTTATCTGACCTGTTCATAACGAATACTGCGGAGTAGCGCGGGCCATTAGTACTTTAATAAATAGCCAATAAGAAGTCACACAAACAGAGTCGGCAATCTATTAGTGTAAAATTCAAAGTCCAAATTGACACCAGTCAGCCTAAATAACGTCGTGTCTAAACGCGTCCACACGGAAGCTGACTTCATATTATTATTATTATTATTATTATTATTATTATTATTATTATTATTATTATTATTATTATTATTATTATTATTATTATTATTATTATTATTATTATTATTACGGTTAATTCCTTGGTTATCATGGGTGAACAAGCGTGAGGTGTGAATCGATGGACAAGGCATACATCAGAGTACAAGTATTACAAACAAAATTTGAGAAAATTTTCACTTCTTGCCTTTGCTGGCAGGACCTAATGTTTACAGTGCACTAGGTCTTCTGGTATGGGCTAGAGCAATTTTGTTACTTTCATTCATCTGTCTCTGTCTTATCCTTGCCTTTGACAATATGAAAGTGACGGAGGTATGAGCGATGCTAGTAATGCCATTTCTTGTGCAGCCAGTCCCTGCAATGAATGGTGTGAAAACGTTGCTCATAGGGTCGGTTGATGCATGCATTTCAGTGGGCTTGGCAGACTGATATGTAATAGCAACTTCTGGCTCGGTGAGGAAAGCAACGGGAAACTACCTCACTCCTCATTTCCCTAGTACGCCTCTTCAGTGATGCCTAGGCCATCTATGACAGCTGATGGCAGAGCTGTTGAGGATCCAACCAGCCTTAGGGCTGAAGACTGAACATACACATACATACATTGGAAAAAATTAATAATTGTTAAACACAACCACAAGTTAACAGAGAAGAAGTGAGAGCAGGAAGCTCAGACTATAACAAGAGGAACGTTAATGCTCAATAATTTTTACAGTACCCGGAGTTCGTAAGCTCAGAGAAACTTAAAAAATCCTGTTAAATGGAACTCATATTTGAAGTGGAACCGTGAAACCATAC
This sequence comes from Anabrus simplex, assembly GCF_040414725.1. Classification (NCBI taxonomy): domain Eukaryota; kingdom Metazoa; phylum Arthropoda; class Insecta; order Orthoptera; family Tettigoniidae; genus Anabrus; species Anabrus simplex. The sequence continues at coordinate 328,565,267 of NC_090271.1, forward strand.
ACCCGCAGATCTAATGGTGCGAGAGGTTAAGTTTTAAGTACGAGTTAGTTCACAAGAAAGCAAAACGTTTCAAGTTCAAAATATATTTCTCCCTCTTTTTGTTCAAGTTCTGCAATAAATAAAGTAAGCTCATACAAGCACAGAATAAAGATAAAGGTAATAAAGTTGAGCATCCGTAATAAACATTAATGATAATATACAGTATTACAGAAAAGAGGTAAACTACGTAACAAAATGTGTCAGACTGAAATACATTAAGAGGCGTGGTCATAAATAAACGTAAAAGTTTCTCCGCACTCCAAAGACTGCTCACTAGAACGCAGACTGCGTGGACAGAGAGACCCATATTACCACGTTAACAATGATAGTAAGGTTAGAAAACTTAATATATCAAAAAAGGGAATTTTATTACCATTCACTAAATCACCTTAAATAGAGAAAATAAGGAGAATCATAGCAAAATATATTCTAACTGTGAAACCAAACAAAAAATGCAGGAGCTTCTTGCTAAATAGGTATCCAAATGGAAATAATACACAAGAAACAACAAACGCCTCAGGCAGAAAGACAAGTAATTTCCAATAATTACATTAAATCACATAAACAAACAAAATATAACATTTGACTGGGACACAACAGCTAAAGTTGACACAGACTAAATCAAACCTAAGCAGCGACCGGCAGAAGGGGGTAAAATTTTTAAAGAAAAAAAAAGTCACAGCGAAATGAAGATGAAGTGATTTCCGAGGAAAACACACTCTTAAACCCGCGTGACGATGGAAAAAATATAGGAAAGGAGGAGTACCTACGTTACCCCCACATGGAGACGCAAAGTAAGGGTATTAATCCACAAATGTTTTCCCAAGTACTCGCTCGGGAATAGAGAAGATTTCAGCCCTTCGAACCAAACACTGTGAATGACACACGCCACAGTCAAGGGCACAAATGATCGACGGCAGTGATACCACACTAGCATTTTCATAGGCGTATAAATATAGGCATAATAATTTAACGTAGCTGCTGGTTCGGGTAAGCTTCATTAAGTGGCATAGTAGGAAGGTGCCTGATTTCAGAATAGGCAAAATTGTATGTTACAAGAGAAATAAAACCAACCCGATAACCTATTGATACCCGCGTAAATATTCTTAACATCAGGCGATGGAACAGTTGCTAACCAAAAAAAAAAAAAAAAAAACCCGATCAGAAAATGAAAGGAGCACGTATGTTGTGCTAATGAAGGTCGCTTTGAGCCTCCAAACCTATGACCATCGGGATTAGCGGAGCACAACAGTTGACTTACGTAGACCGCTCATGAAACTGAATTGTGTGAAGCTTATCCCAAGTACTGAAAGTAGAAGGAATTTTAGGCTCACCTAAGGACCCTTATGTCACCACCCAGCATTACCTAGATGTGAACCCTCGAGGAATTCTTAACAGAATGTGATGTGGATAATTTTACGAAGATCTATGAATTCTCGTGTGGTATAAAAGCAGTTTATAATGCTAATACACTCCTGTACGAGAAACAACAGAGTAGGAGCGTTTTGCGAACCGAGTTCTCAGACAAATCTCTGCATGTGAAATTAAATGTGGCCTCGTATTTCCCCACATCTTTAACGTGAAAACGTTTGATGCTACAGCAGCTAGAACGCGATGAACAAATTGTTTTCAATACAAAAGTTAATAGGGAGTAGAAACTGTGAAATGGGAAACTGAACGTCGAGTTAGAGTATTATGGCGATACTCAATGAAAATGTATTTGCAAAACACTTTCAATTACGTTTCGTGTAGGAATGTTTTCGGAGTTTAACGTGAAATTCCTTGCCTGAAATTTAATTCATAAACATTTTAAATTAACTCATTTCAAATAGACTTTTGCAATGAATATAAAAACTGAAGGTATAATGGCATGTGAGTAACATTTCGTCTGCTTGATTCCTTTCAGTACATTTTTTATGAATGTTTTAGACAGACGCATTCCACCCTGCTGTGTATAAATATATCCTTTATTAAGTCCACCTCTGTAGTGTAGTGGTTAGTGTGACTAGCTGCCAAACCCGCAGGCTGGCTCTGCCACAAAGTTTGAAAAGTGGTACGAGGGCTGGAACGGGGTGCACTCAGCCTCGGGATGTCAACTGAGTACAGAGTGGTTCGATTTCCACCTGAGCCATTCTCGAAGTGGTTTTCCGTGGTTTCCCACTTCTCCTCCAGGCAAATGCCGGGATGGTACCTAACATAAGGCCACGGCCGCTTCCTTCCCTCTTCTTTGTCTATCCCTTCAGATCTTCCCATCCTCCACCCACAAGGGCCCTGTGTAGTGGCCCAGTTTCATCTCCTGACCCTAAGTGACACGCTCCAGAACACCAGAACACTGTCCTAGGGTCCGAGGGTAAAACCAACCCTAGAGAGTAAAGAGATGAAGGAGGAAAGAAAGTTATTTATTACAATAGAAAGAAAGGAAGTTCTTTAATAAAATAATTACCATTTATAAGAACTGAACAACAAAGGAGAATGCTTATGTATTTTACCAAACGGGAAATAATTAATCGGTTCATGGCCCATTTTTCCTTGTATTGGATATAAACCTGTCTTAGCCTCAAAAACATAACAGACTTTCGAATATTGAATTTTCACGACCGCATTGTAATCGAAACCGACTTTCAACGTATTAGGTCGTGTTACGTACATGTAGTACGTGTTGAAGAGATGTTAAGTACAGAACAAAAATGGCCAACCGGACGCGAAATCGGGAGGTTGTGGGTTCGGATCCCACTGGTGTCCGGCTGGCCATTTTAGTTCTGTACCTAACATCTCTTCAACACGTACTACATGTACGTAACACGACCTAATACGTTGTAAGTCTGTTTCGATAACAGACTTTCGTTACAAGCTGGTTTTAATTCATAGAAGAGATCTTATAACGAGATGGATTCATTACCTTCTGTGAACGTGGGTAACACGGATTGGAATGTCTTTCACTGTCTCAAACATGTCTCTGTCCCGGACGGAATCAAACCTGTGAATTTCGTTACGCTTATGCAGAGCACTAAACATCCGACAAATTGCTGGGTGATTTAGCATTGCAACAAAAGCAAAAATTATAAGGTTGACTAGAGAAAATTCTACAAGAGTTTTTCCTCAAAGAAGATAAGTTAGCTTGGCAAGTTTACAGTACACGTTATGGGCTCAATGACACTCGGGCATAACTAAGAACATACCGCTACCTCAGAGAAGTAAGAACTTGGCATTTTATCATACTTGAGAGCCACTCGACGACAGGGTGACAACCACAGGAAGCTCCACGATGCCACTCGACGCTTCTCGCCGCCTGTATGTTTTATTCGACCCTGTAATAGCATGTAGGCACGCGGGGTGGCACAATTTATGAACTTCATAAAACACAGAAACGTTTGTCATCGCGCTAACAAGCGGCTTTACTTTGAGACTTAGCTACACATGTAACAATAAACAGGCTTCAGAGCTAATGAAAATACTGTTCCTTGGGACTCAAATGCTGACATATCACAAATAAAATCGCAACGGAACAAACAGTGATGGCCATTCTGGTAAATTATAAGGTTGTTATGTTTATTTAACATTCTCTGTGAAAGTTGAAACAGAAAAAATTTGGGAGAAATTGTCAGAGAAATTAAAATCTTGTATAAAATTGCCAGAGAGTTATACCAAAATTGTATGTAAATGTTTTCGTAAAAAATTACCTGAACCCTGCGTAGCAGACAAACAAACATAAAGTGTTGAATCTGCATGAATGAAATCAGTGAGGTTATTCACCGATGAATCGTGATTTAATTACCGCATAATAAAGCGTATCAATCAATGAATCCGGCTGTCTCTCTGAATCAGTGGTAGAGTTTCGGCCTCCGGATCCCAAGATAGCGGGTTTAAGCCCGGCAGAGGTAGTTGGACTTTTGAAGGGCGGAAAAAAGTCCATTCGACACTCCATGTCGTACGATGTCAGCATGTAAAAGATCTCTGATGACACATGTTTACCCGACAAAATTCATTAAATCTCAGCGATGGGCGCCCAGGAGAGTAGGCCTAGAGTAAAACTGAACGTCGAAATTGACGAGCAAAAGCCAGATGGCGTCAAATTGAAATGTCTGCTCACGGTAGCTGAGGCCATACGATTATTGTTATTATTATTATTATTATTATTATTATTATTATTATTATTATTATTATTATCAATATTATTATTATCAATGAGTTCTACCGCTGGTCTGATCTTACTCTATTGGTAGCACCCGTTTCCATTTGGAAGTAGATCGCTGAGATTTTCCTTATGAGTCCTTGTGTAATTTTCTCCCTTAGACTTTCTCTTTCCCTTTTCCCGAGTATTTTCGCGTCAATAAATGTGTTTTTCCGCAGTTATACTCCGAAATGTGTCCTTTCTTTACCGAATTATTTGTATTAGGGACTTTCTCAGTTCTTGAATTGTACTCAAGGCTTCTACATTTATCGAGTGAATGGCTTCGTGCTATCGATTATGCAGCTGCCAGGTCGGGGGAAACTGGGCTCGAATCCCACTGTCAGCAGCCCTGAAGATGGTTTTCCGTGATTTCCCATCTGCATACCAGATTTTACCATTTCTTTCCAGTTCTATCCCTTTCCTAACCCATCGTGGCAATGAGACGTATCTTATGTCGGAACGACGTAAAGAAAATCGTACAAAAACGCTTCCACATAAGTACATTTGTCACTGCAGGTACTCTTATTTATGTTTCGCAACACCAAAATTTCAAAGTCATTTATTAAATTTTTAGAATTTAGTGAAAAGATTCCTTCAAAAAAATGTTCTACCGACACAGGCTGATCTTAACTTACGTCGACGAGGGAATTCGAAAATGATGATGATATTGTTTTCACGTCTCACTAAATACTTTTAAAGTTTTCGGAGGGAATATAAAAAAGCTAAGGTTGGTAATAAAGTGAACTTACAGCCCCACAATTTCCCTGCTGTAAAATTAGGAAGCTACGCTGTACCATCATCAGGGCTTCGCTTCGTACCCATGATCTTCCGAATGCCATCCGACATGCACGTATCTCAAACTGCGTAGCCTACTTGCTCGGTGAATGATATTTTAATGTGTTTACGAAATTTCTCTCACAATCCAACACAAAGGAAATTCCTTTAACTTGGATGAATTCAAATTTTATCGGCCATCTCGAGCATTCTCATGTGGATTCAAGGACAATTCACATATTGCGACTTAATGAGGGCAAACGTAAAATAATAAAATGGGGTTTTGTCCGAGTCGTGACCTCAACCTTTGACGTAAAGTGCATACATATATTATCAAAATTAAGTATGCAATCGACATGAGTTTGAAAGGATGGGTGTCCATAAGGTGTGACTTTAGCCCCAATGGCTTTGAAAACGCTATTGTAATCCGCGGTAAGTAAAGTAATTGGAAATAACACAAGGGCACAATAATTACAGAGAGTTTAATACGAACACAATATATACAGTTTGATTCATATGAGAAATGCGCTCTCCCTCGTACAGATTAGTTTGCAGGCAGTGTTGCATTTTACAACACCACAAGAAGAGAGGTGAATTATTTAATTTGAGCCTTCTTCACCACTCTCAGTTGGAACAGAATCCTGCAAAATACAACCTCTGCGGGTATCATTGCTTAACATAACCTGCATTTTATCATACACCTCAAGTAGAAAATCTTGGCTCAGTGATCAAGTAAAGATAATTTGGCGGCCAAACACCCAATAGGAGGCAATATCTACTGTACCTAAAATGTTAGACATCGAAGCGAAGTATAAACTATACACAACGGATGTTTCACAATAATTTATTCTCCCTCAAATGATTGAGCTTGCCGAACCGGTGAAGAATATCACACAATATAAATTTAGTAGTCTAGTTACAATAAAGAATAAAATATAACCAGCAATTCTAATGAAAATAGGCTATACAGGAAACAATCCTTAGTGCCAAAGAAGAATTAAATAAAATAAGTTATTTGATTTAATTAAGTGAGTGGAGTTTAAAGGTAATGCCTGAAAATCGGTATCAAGGATTTCAACGTACTGTATGTATGCCCCATGCTCACGGGACCTGTTCCGTTTTTCTGTATTTCTCGGAACCGGAAACGGGCTTTTTCATACCCATCCTTCTATTGTTGGCCTGGATTTTACCCGGAGGCTCTGGTTTCAATTCCAGGCCAGGTCAGGGATTTTGACAGTGATCTGAGTACTGGTTCGGAGCCCACTCAACCTACATGACATTTTTGATTCGTTATCCCCAACTAATGAGCGCGTGTGAACTTATTTAGCACAACGTTTCTTCTTGCCTTCCCAAAATCTCTTCAAACTTACGCTGTGCTTCTTCTTGCGTTCTTCCATGCATCCAGTAACTTGTCTTTTAGATTTATCAGCAAATGTGTGTTTGTTTATGGGAGTTATTAATTTTCTTCTGCCTTGCAAGGTTTCTGCCGACCCCGTGGTGTAGGGGTAACGTGCCTGCCTCTTACTCGGAGGCCCCGGGTTCGATTCCCGGCTAGGTCAGGGATTTTTACCTGGACCAGATGGCTGGTTCGAGGTCCACTCAGCCTACGTGATTAGAATTAAGGAGCTATCTGACGGTGAAGTAGCGGCCCCGGTCTAGAAAGCCAAGAATAAAGGCCGCGAGGATTCGTCATGCTGACCACACGACACCTCGTAATCTGCAGGCCTTCGGGCTGAGCAGCGGTCGCTTGGTAGGCCAAGACCCTTCAAGGGCTGTAGTGCCATGGGTTTTGGTTTGGGTTTTGCAAGATTTCTTCATTTATACCAATTTCCTGAAGATCTTTGTTTATTTCTGTAAGCCACTTATGATTTTTTTTTACAGATGTTGCGATATTTATTTTCTGTGTTAGCCTACTGTTATACATCCTGATCAGGTGACCATATAATTTTAATCTCCTTTTTCTAATGGTGTCTGTGAATTTCCTGTTACTTAATAGATTTCATGTGGTTTACTTTTCATCCAGATACCATTTTCACATTTTTGTCCCAGAATTTTCCTTTTTTCGATATTCCTTATTTGTGATCTGCCACCAATTATCAGAGTTTCTTATGCGTAAAGGGATTCTGGTTTCTAAGCAGTGTTGTAGTGCCGTAATTTTGCGTTTTGTGATATAGATTTTTTTGTTGTATCTTCTTCAGAAAATTTTGTATGAATTTTGTAATATTGTAATTCTTTCTTTATTTACTTGCTGATCTATCCCGTTGTGTTGTCTAATTTCGCATACGTATTTGAGTTTCTCTACTTGGTAGATTATCCCATATCTAGTGATTAGAGGATGGTTGTTAAATACTCATTTTGTACCTTCCACATACTTTGTCTTTGCAGAACTTTTATTGCCACTGTTTCATGAAGTGGAATGATTTTTGTTTGTTGTTGAAGAGGATTGCCAATTCATCTGCAAAGGCGAGGCAATCAAGGTGAATTTTGTCTTTGAGAAGTTTACCAATATTGATCCCTTTAGTTTCATTTTTCCGTTCTCGAATCGCTTTTTTCCAGAACTACTTTGAATAGTAGTGGTGATAATCCATCGCCCGGTCTGACGCCCTTTGTAATTTAGAATGGCTATGAAATTTCTCCTAAAAGTCTAACATTCGGTGTTGTGCCTGTTTGCTTGATCATTTCCCTTGTTTTTCTGTTGACTTGAAATTCCTCAAGTCAACCTATATGATAACTATTAGGGGCTATCTGACGGTGAGATGGCGGTCCCCGTCTAGAAAGCCAATAATATTCGTCCCTCCGACATGCCGTAATATGTAGAACTTCGTCTTTAGCAACGGTTGCTTCGTAGGTCAAGCCCTAGAGGCTCTTAATTTGGGAGCGTGGGTTGACGACGAAGGAGCTCTTAGCTGAGTCCTGGCATTGCTTCCCCATGTGACAAGCTCCTCACTTTCATCTATCATATCCGACCTCCTTTGGTCCATTCTTGTTCTTTTCCTACCCCCGACGCTATTAGAGTATTTGAGGTCTAGGGCGTCTTTCATTTGCACGCCCTTCGTGGTCCGTGTCTTTCTTTGACCGATGCCTTCATTTTTCGAAGTGTCTGATCCCTTCCACTATTTCCCTCTGATTAGTGATATGTACTTCCTCTTAAAACAATGATCATCACCACAACCCCCATTTGGTAGACCAAGGCCTTGCGGGGCTACTTACTTGTGTCAGGCTCCTCACTTTCATCTATCCTATCCGACCTTCCTTGGTCAACTCTTGTTCTTTTCCGACCCCGACGCTATTAGGTTTGCGAGGGCTAGGGAGTCTTTCATTTTCACGCCCTTCGTGGCCCTTGCCTTCCTTTGGCCGATATCTTCATTTTTCGAAGTGTCGGACCCCTTCCAATTTTCCCTCTGATTAGTGTTATATAGAGGATGGTTGCCTAGTTGTACTTCCTCTTAAAACAATAATCACCACCACCACCTTGCGGGGCTCTTGTGCCATGGGGTCTGGTTCTTGTTTCCTTATATTGTTGACGTATTTACGAGGTATTTACGAATCATTATGTCTACGACTTTCAAATCATTTTCCATGAGATGGGCACCTGATGATTGTGGCCCCAGCAGTGCGGAACTCGGCACATGACGGTCGGCCGTCTAACTTTGAGACGTTCACGATAAACATTTTAACTCTCGACATTGGTGATAATGGATACTTCTGTAATCTGAAAAGCCGCACTATTCCCACCAATCATTTTTGATGATTGTGAAGCCATTTATTGTCCGTTTGTATCGACATTTTACGAAAAAATAATAAGAAATTATTTGTCTCACTACTTCATGCCACTTTTTTTTTCAAGTAATCACTATTTGATTAGTTTATGACATATACATGCAGAATCCACTGAGAAAAAATCAAATGTCTCTCAAGACAACGTACTCTGAGGCAGGAGTCCAGAGTGGTACAGTCTGAAAATATCTGAGTCTCAAAATATCCGAGAAGTGTCGGTAGCTGCATGGATGACAGGGACTTTTATAACGAACATTTTTTAAGTTTACTAGCTGGGTGCCGTACTTCCGTGCGTTGAGGATGAATATTTTATTATCATTTATTTTATTCGAGAGATATTTTCGACTACTTCGTTGACCAGTGGCTTTCACTTGAGCTGTGGAATTGCCATGGAAAAGGACACCGGAGGAGCAATACCATTGAAGGATGAATTCTATGTTCAACAGTCTGATTAAAATGAGTTGGTCAAATCTTGTCTGAAAACAGTAGCTGAAACATGTGATTTTCTAATAGCCAGGATGGATCTCGGAGATTTGAAGAGAAAAAAGGAACTATTGCATGAAGAGGTAGCAGAAGATCGACAGATGTAGCTACAGCAACAAGGCATTGCTTTTAGTAGATGACTATTATTATGGTTTATTTATTTATTTATTTATTTATTTATTTATTTATCGTCTGTTGAACGGAGGAATATCAGCTATTTACAAAATATGTACAAAAATACACGCACTCTCAAGTTCATAAAAGTATTCGCAATACTGTGGTTAATCCCCTCAACGGCTTCTTGTGTTAGGTTGTGGAGATATTTCATTGAGCCTCTAAATGCTCTGAGGGGACATCATCATCATTGAATGATTATGATGATAATTGCATTTTAGACGAAAGAACCTAAAGGTTTTCAGCTAAATGTGAGGAAAAATATCTTACTTCATCAAAATGAACTGAGACTTGTAGCAGCATTCTCACGAAGAAATTGTAAATATCTTCATAGTAAAATGTGTAAATAACCAAGACTGTACATATATGATAGCTGCATTCAAAGAGGGGGACTAAGCCTAGCGTCCAGCGGGATCATGGCGAGCATTGGTTTATTGAACCGCAATTTCAGGCCTCCGAAAGATGTTAAAGGCGTTGCTAGACTCATCGGCATGGCAAATTTCTTTAGAAAATTCATCCCCAACTACGCTAACCGGGCTGCACCCCTCAATCTTCTGCGCAGGAGAAGTGTCAATTTCGAATGGGGCCCTTATCAACAGGCAGTTTTTGAAGATCTCAAATTATCCCTCTGCAACGCCCCTGTCTTGGCTACGCCAGAATTTTCTAGGAAATTTATTGTACAGACTGACGCGTCTTCATCTTCTGTCACTGCGGTTCTTCTACAGGAATCTGAACTCGGAAGGCGGCCCATTGCCTGTGCGTCTCGTACCTTGTCATCTCAAGAGGCCAAATACTCTATATACGAATTATAGGATCATGCCGTACTCTTTGACTTAGAAAAATTCCGCCTGTACCTAGAGTGTGTTAAATTTGAATTAGATACCGACAGTCAGGTTCTAAGCTGGGTATTGTGCAAGGCTATACGGCAGACCAACTTCAAGAGTGGGGTACCATTTCTAGATCAGGCTAATGCTAACAATGAAACCTCACGCATCTTTTTGTATTACGTTTTGTATATTACAATAATATTTTATAAAAGCACGGTGTTTTAAACAGTAACACCGTTGGAAATTCTGATATTTTGAGACTCGTCGCCCCGGTAGCAAACTGACCCATCAAACCGATTTCTGGAATTCGGATATTTTGAGACTCGGATGTTTTGAGACCCGTCACCCAGGTAGCAAACTGACCCATTAAACCTGTATTTGGAATTCGGATATTTTGAGGCTCGGATGTTTTGAGATTCGGATATCTTTAGACGACACGCTCCAGAACTACACTAATTAATTTTAACCGCAGGTCACGGTGATTTGAGTACGTCAGCATGACATGAACCGATGACGTCATGCTGACGTCAGACTCTTATTGCTATATATATTGTTCCTTCTCACTTCAAAGGAGATATAGAACGCTGTTGTCATCTGCGTTGTCTAGACCAGGATCGGTCCCACTGTTAGAGAAATCTATATCAGAGTTTAGATTTGTCTGGACTCGCCTCTTTCGTATCGACGTCATGTCGTTATTTTCATTGTTATAGGGGCTGTAGGAGACTTTTTAGAATAATCCGAAGCGAACTTGACCGACATGTTACTTGGCATGCTGACACTAGTGCTGTGACCTACGGCGTCAACACTTTTCTGCTTAGAGATTACTGACGTACTTGCTAAGGATTGTGTATCTGCAGGTACTAATACAACATTTTTGTGAATACTGTAAATGCTGTGTGTTGAACGCTACTGAAATGTGGACTACAGATACTACAATACCGGACAGTTTTGCAGCTGCGGTCTCCGAGAGGATTCTTCTGCGGTGCGTTAAGATCTTTCTTTCTTAATCCGTTTATCGTGCATTGGTGGTTCTTCCCTCGGACTCGGCGAGGAATGTGCTCCTCTGCAGCCTCAAGAGGGCTCTGTCCTGGAGCGTGAGACTTTGGGTCGGTGGATACAACTTGGAAGGAGGACCAGTACCTCACCAAGGCAGCCTCACCTGCTTTGCTAAACAGCGGTCTTGTGGGGAAATTGGAAGATAGGAAGGGGTAGAAAAGGAAGAGGGAAGGAAGCAGCCGTGGTCTTCATTTAGGTACCATCCTTGGATTTGCCTGGAGGAAAAGTGTGAAACGAAGGGAACCTCTTTGCGGATGACTGAGGTGTGAATCAAACCTTCTCTCTTCTCAGTTGACCTCCCGAGGCTGAGAGGACGCGGTTCCAAACCTCGTACCACTTTTCAAATGTCGTGGCACAGCCAGGAATGGAACGCGCACCTCCGGGGGTGTCAGATAATCACACTGACACTAACCACAGAGGCGGAAGCCTTAAGACCTAATGAGAAAAATTCACGACTACCAAAGACAAAGTCTCTAAACTGGGTCTGATATTTTTTTAAATCTCTACACTCTATTCTCTATTTCGTTAAGGGAACGTATTCATTTTATGAATAAAGTGATAGATCAGCCTGTATTCCCAGAATGTGTACATGTTCATTTATGGCCATAATACATTTTAAAACTGAGCGAGTACCAAAACTATAGAAAATCAGATCACTATTTAACTAAATGACTGTGATAGATAAAATCTATACGCGCGACAGACGACGTAACGACAGGCAAAGCAACTGCTCGCGGAATATAAAATATTTCGATTTTATAACTTTCACGGTTTTGCATTTCTCACCGGCCCAAATAGTGTTCCGAAACTAGTAGCATTCGATGTCTAAAGCCCGTAATACGTCAAATTAATTGGGGGTATTGGCCTGGAAAAATGACTTATGCCCAGGGACATGGCTTGCATTTGTTGGTATGAGAAATAGTCCACGTGACGATATTATGGGGAGTATAGCTGGGCTGCATGACCATGTCCATTGCCCTTCATAGCAGTCAGCTGTCTTCCCGAGCCTTAATGAACACCGTATTAGTCATAACTTATGGAAAAAATCGTTTGTCTAGGACAAAATCAAATTCAGTATTTCCAGTTGAGAAGTAAGAATGCAACATCAACGGCACTGACAAAAAAGGTACAGTAATTAATGTTCTTAATTACTGTAACTTAATGAATTACAAGTAAAGGTACCCTGTGATAATACGCATGATCAAAGAGCAAGCGATATCTGCAGGTGCTACACCAACACGAAATTGAAGTCAAACTAATAACACATCTTGAAAATCAATAAAGTATCTGTTTTGAAGCAGCAGTCATCTACAATATTCGAAGGTATATTTCTTTTCAGTTTGTACTACGATTAAATTCATATCTTTGATAGAAATATATGGTTGATTTGAGGAGGAGACAAAGAAGAAAGAAGCAATGTGTCCTGACTTTTGTTCATCAATTGCGATACGCTACCGGGCGTTGGAAGAATGGTCCACATCCGATATCTTCTATTCCCATTTCATCTACAGAGGGTTCGTGATCTTTCCTTTGCGTTCAGCTCTCTCTCTCTCTCTCTCTCTCTCTCACCCAATCTGTCTACAAATACTGGATATCTCCTCTTCCGTGCTCCTGATTTCCTGATTCAACCCCTGCCCTTCAATAAAGCGGTATTTGGCTCTTTTCGTCATATTGTGCATGCAGTCGTAGCGGGTTTGTCGCCCAGATATGTCTGTCACCTATATCGCAAATGCACATAGAATTGTTTCCCTAACTGGGCATAGGATTATAAATTATTATTTGAGCAATATATTGAATGTATGAGCAAAGATATCTTAGCTGAATATGTCACTAAAAATGGCAATGAAAATAAAGCAACAGCTTAAGGAATTCAGAAAATAGAAATTGCTTTTCAACAGACAATTTATATAACAAGAATGATTGTCCTCGAACAGTAAAATTCGTCATTACTTAACAGTGAACAAACCTAAAGCACATTATGCTTCAGAAAATCTCATTTACATCAGAAAAACAGGAATAAAGAATGGAAAATCATGAAAGGAATATTTGGAACCAGTATTAAAATGCAATAGAGGCTGCCTGACCGAGGCGGGTGTAAAGGCGTGCTTGGTTCACCCGGAACGACGTGGGTTCGAATCCCTGTCAAGGTCATAAAAATTTACGAAACAACATTTCCACTTCCGGAGGTGCATATGGGCCTGAGGTTCACTCAGCCTACACCAAAAATGAGTACCAGGTTAATTCCTGGGGCCAAAGGTGGCCGGGCGTAGCGCTAACCACTCTACCCCATCGCGTGCCGCGATTAACAATGGTGGAAGCCTTTACCTTCCACTCCTCCAAGGGTCTTCATGGCCTGTACGGAGGTGTCTTTGTCTTTTTATTAAAATGCAATACATTACCCCACAGACCCGACTCGGAAATATATATTTTAACTACCTAAACTTACAGATAGAATAATACTGAGAAGAATTCAATTTTTAAGCCATTTGAAAAGAATGAATAACACCGGACTTGCTTATCGAATGCACACATTTCTGCAAATCAAACGCACGAGATCAAAATTGTAGAAGCAAGTAGAGAAAGATCTCACTGAATTTGTATCACCATATCTGAGGATAGAAATGTAATCGGGAAAAAAATTTCACACAAGGATATTTGAGGAAGATGTGAAAGAACCAACACGACGTATCTGGTTGGAGGAACAGAAATTTAATTAATCGATGCCAATTAAGAACTCTTGGGCAAGGAGAAATATTGAACAAAAAAATATTGATTCCATGTGATCCTAAGTGACAAATTCGTACAGAAGAAGAAGAACTGGAAATGTAGATAGTTACCTGTAAATCACAGGCTTTTATGGCAGAAAAGGAACTTGCATATCATTTTGAAAACTTACTTTCTATGAACATTACGAACGTACTAGGAACTATACTCCTAATGATGTCCTCACGTTGACTATTCATTTGCAATCCATGTGTCTGGGCAGAAGTCATCTTGCCAGGCCAATGCCCCTAGTTAATTGTATGTATTACGGGCTTTTGACATAGAATACTGCTAGTTTCGGAGCACCACTCGAGCGGGTGAGAAATACAAAAACGTGAAAGTTATAAAATCCGCGAACAGTCGCTTTGTCTGTCGTCACATTTTATCTAACACAGCCATTTACTTAAATAATGATCTAATTCTCTCTAGGCTTGGTACTTGCACACTTTAAAAATGTATTAATGCTATTCTCTAAATAACTAAAAGAATAAGAGTACATCTTGATTCGCCAGAAATATTGAAAATATAGTGACAATGAAAGCCTAAATTGCTGGGATCAGATAGAGGTGACGATGCTGACGCAGCGGTGAAAATGTAGGTAAAGCCAGTGGTGAGTAAAATACATTTGTTGAAACTGTTGAAGCTCACAATAAGAAATCTCCTTAGAATAAGTTAGAGTCTGACAAACAATCGAGAGGGCATCCAGAATGATCTGGAAGTGGAAACCGTACGCTGGTCTATATGATGAGCGAGGTTGGGAGCGCAAGTATGTCTTAAGTCAGTCGCGAGTGAGTTGTCGCGAGACGGTGATGACTCAGAACGAGAGTTATGAATAGGACGGTCTAGATGGTGGTGAATATGGCAAGCTGACTAGTGAACTGGGCTGAGCGAGGAGAGGCGATGTTGGCGACCAGGAGTTTGACGTGCCACAGGGCGATGTGCTCGGTTACAAACTAAGTAACTTTAGGTAAATGAATTAGTCAGTTAAGAAACTCTCTACCTCTCGGAGTTTTGATTATATTCTTAAGAATCCTGAACACCAGTTACAATATAGGTACGAATAAATATATATAAAACGAAAGTAACGGATTTTAGTAGAATTATTTCGGGTGAAGCAGGATATTTTAGATTATGAAATGAAGTCTTATTGTTTTAGAATAACTAATGTTGCCAGAGTGAAGGAGGAAATAAAATGCGGACTATCATAAGCAAGGGACGCCTTTCATTTACTCACCTCAAGAATACATATGCATGTTGAAAGATATTGGAGATATTGTGTGGAAGTGAAACAATAACTAGTACATGAAGGAGAAAAGAAGATATATTCATATTGCACCCCGCCCCTACCTAACTGGCACCGGCATGAGATCTACAGGGTCGCTAACAGGTCATGAAGTAAGAAATAAATAGGCTCTGAACTAAAGTAAGCTTAGAGGCGTACAAGGGAGGAGAAGCGGGGCATATAACTAAAAATGAGAACACCTTCGAATTAAAATATATGACTCACAAACCGGTTTATTGAACCTTAATGATAATGGGAAATGATGCATTAAATTACCCTAATGAATTACATTAAAATTTACAAATATTTGTTGTAGGTTGTTTGTGGACCTCAGTCCGTTATACGTGATAGAAACGAGTACGTTATCGCGAAGCGATGTATCGTGACATATAGCGAATGGAAACTTTATCATAACACTGAGGCTATATTATCGCTAACACATAAAACTAACATGCGTCCGACCACACGTCTGAGCAATCCCTATTCTAATAAAGACCTAGATTTCCCAATGAAATGACAAAAAAAAATGAAAATACACACATATGATACAACACCTGGGATCGAACCGACCCTCGCTATTCTAGGCATCGTCGAGCTGATGGACAGAACCACCACTGACCTTATGTACAACCACACATGACACAAAAACACATACATGGTACATGATATGCAAGAAAAACACGTAAAAGGCACTTGATCTTCCTTCTGACACTGTAGGCCTCCAATGCCTACGTTGAGCATCAAACTGACAACCTCTTGCGATGAAGGCAGGGTCCTGTAATCCCTATCTAATTATACTCGTACAATTAACAACGATTCATTGGCAAACATTACCATCATCGGCCGGGTCGTGTGTTAATTATTTCACAGCTCTGCTGTGTTAGGTAGATCACATTATTCCGCCGTTCAAAGAAACCAACTTCCCTTTTAACAGCCACGTCCTTCCTTCCTCCGCTTACGGGACATTCAGACAAAAAAATACACGCTGGGCCAAGGCCAGACGGTGGTTCACCCTCCCCTAGAGGTCAACACCCACATTAACAGGCGTAACATTCCCTTTCAAAAGGAAACTGTAACACATCACTCGGACGTACTTCCACAATAAACTGCGGTCTTAAAATGACTCGCGCAACTCACCTTAAAATAAACACACATCTACCCAGCAGTATCATTTCATTCTTACAACGCGATTCCCGTCTCATAATGGTAATCTTTGCCCGATTGTTATTATTATTATTATTATTATTATTATTATTATTATTATTATTATTATTATTATTATTATCGTCGTTCTACATAGCTTACCCGCTACCTTACTTATACGTGGCCATCGCGCGGAATCTATACAGCAATTACAACACAATTAAGCACTCGCGCGGCAATTAACATCTGATTACTGACTGCTAATTAATCGATGGTCGGCACACGGCTACTCTATCGTCACACGGCAATACATGCATTAATTAATTACTTTTCACCCGAATCGATGTTTAATACACTTATTATGATCACTTCCTGGCATATTTAATCACAGAATCAATTTAAACTTATCACTCCTTATCTAAGTATTTCAAAGGGTGGAAATTTTGAGGTTGTCACGTTGGCCGCTGGGTCTCGTAGTGACGTGCCTTTGCATACCGCAGTACTTGCCGTTTTATATACCATGCACTTATCAAATTAATGAATACTCTAATAACTACTCTCACTGCACTCCCATAAACTAATTATTACTGGTCTTCTGACGCAAATAAACAACAGAATCTCCCAAGAAAGAAATAATTGAATGAATCACTATCCTAAGCCAAGCTAAAGTATTCTATTCCCTTAATTATTTACACTCGATTACTCAGACCTGTAGTCGGTTTCCTAAGCTAAGAATTAATTACTACGCGCCCATTCCGGCGCTCTATTTCCACAGGACTACATCTTTAAATCCCTTATAGCGTCAGTTTACAATAAATATTCCCATCCCTTCTATGCATGCCAGATATTAGAACTTTGTACTCATCTCTATCACATGATGATGCCTTCGTCACCTCGGGAAGTCCATCCTGAGTTTACTCCTCCTCCATGGGCACCACGGTGATGATTTCCATTAATATTCCATCTTGAAGTTGCTGAGCCATTGTTTGATGACGTTGGAGCCGCTAACACTTAATCCTGCACAGACACAACGACACTGTTTAAATCACACTCCGGTTAACAGCGTTCAATGTGAACGTCCGGTCACGATCTCCTATGCGACTACGTAAGATTCTTATATTATAGTAATCATAATAATATGACTTTTCACGTCACGGTTTTCCAAAAAGTTAACACTGGCGTCACAGAGATCAAACTAAACACTGTTTATGCAAATTGGATTATTTCACCTTAAATAGGAATTAATTTCTATTGAACAAAGACCTAACGAGGGCTCAACGGAGCGTAGCTGCGCCGTCAATAAACCGCAAACCCGGACTGACGCTTGTCCCGTCCTGCAGTAGTTTTTACTAGGGAGCGGTACCCCTTCCCCTAATTTGCGTAGCGCCTATTCCCGGCGTACTCGAGGTAAAATAGTGCGGGTGACCGGTGACCAATATCTAGTTGGTGCGATTGAGACATGACCACTCAATTATCCTTCGGTGAATCTCTTTAAATTAATTAAAATCTGTTCTGCTTCCCCTACCACACGGGGTGAAGTCCCGATCTCGAGGAGCTGTCGTGAGACTAAACAGATGGCCCCAGTACTTTTCCACGCAGAAACAACACAGTATTCTTTCTTCGGCTGAAAGTTATCACGGAAGAGGACATTAAACACTCTAAATAAATGTCCCAGTGACATTTATCCATTTTAAATCGGGAGATGAGCCCCTAATTCGAGTTTTATTAATTTTCTATCTCGTAGGTAATTAAGTTGGCCAGTCCGATTCCAAGATGGCTCCTATATTCCGTTTCGAAAAAGTTAGTTTCCCCTCATTCTGTGAGTCTTGAGGAGGGATGTCTTCTCTCGAGTGATGTCACAGGGAATCCCCATTCGTAACCCCTCCCGGGTCTAAGTTGGCTTGGCTTCATCTACGGGGCCCCCGCTACACAAAGGATAATACTGCGCAATAAGTCGCAGACAAAGAAATCTCGCAGAATAATTTTGAAATACACAATTTGTCTATCTCAATGGTATGAATATTAATTAGTTTCGGTATGACCTCTATTAATGATATGTATATTAATCATTTTCAGCGTTCTTTCCTTTTAATAGCATTGCGTGCGTAATTATGGAGATCGATATCAACCAAAGGTCCTTGGATCATGCCCCTGTCGGGTTCAATATGTGAGGGAAATGCCAGGGCTCAGCTAAGGTTTCCGTGTTCTCCAACGCACGCCCCAAGTTAAGAGCCTTAGGCCTCTTTTAGTTGCCTTTTACAGTACAACAGGCAGAGAATACTATGGAGGTTATTCTATTGTTCTCATCCACAGTGGTTTGTAAAATTTTAACGCGTTGTTTTTATACACTTTGTCAATCAGGCAGCCGTAATTTAAGGAAGCAGTTCAAATACGGTTTTTAGAAGTTGAGAGCGAATGAGACAAGTCAATGCAATTCGCTATCACTCATTAAAGGTATGGAGACTCAACTAGCGTCAAAGCATATGATTATTCTTGCCTTCGAAGTGTAAAACACACGTGCAATGTTGTTGAGAAAGTAGAATTAGACAATAATAGTGGGTAAACTATGAACTCAGATTGTAGTTGTTCTAGACAACGAGTGTACATTCTGATAAAAACAAAGTTTACCCATGACTTGCAAAACCATCAAGGACAGTGTGCATTGTAAAACGACAGGCGGAAATTGTGGTGTCACGTATCAGCGCTATAAAGACCCGAACCAAATTGCTTGGCATTTACGACTGAGTTGACTGGCTTCCGTATTGGTCAGCTACTCAATTGTACTCGTGGGACGTAGTGAGCTACGTTTGAAATCTCAAACAAAAGATACTTGGTGAACCAGAAATGGAACGAGATCCACCAAGAAAATATCACACGCTCTACCACTAAATCATGACGTTGGTCAAGGAGGAAAGTACATCATAAATATCTATTGTTTCCCTAGTCATCATTCAAGGTGATGGACTGGGATTTTATACTTGTATGTTGTCTATATTAAAAATACACGATGTGAATGTTGCACAACGTATCGATGGAACCTGAGAAAATTTGAACCATATCTCCAGAAATGGCTAAGAAGAATCCTTGGAATAAAATTACTAGACGGACGCACCATTGTTAGCTAGGGACAGCAAGGCTGCCTCATATGAACGCTACAGATATTTGGGTGCATGTGAAGAATGATTCTAGATCCAGTTATCTTACATGAGAAACTCCGAGGAGCTAACTAGTAGAGAGATAGCGGCCCTGGCCCAGAAAGCCAAGAATAGCGGGCAAGAGGATTCAACACGCTGATCATGTGACACCTGGTAATTTGTATGTCTTCGGGCTAAGCCATGCTCTCTTGGTAGGACAGTGCCTTTCAGGGCTGCGGTGCCATGGAGGTACTGTCTTTCTTTCTTAATCCATTTACCCTCCAGGGTTGGGTTTCCCCTCAGACTAAGCGAGGGATCCGACCTGAACTGCCTCAAGGGCAGTGTCTACTGAGAAGTTGTGTGTTTTGGGGATCTCGTACATTGCTTTGCTTGCTGTCACCACTTTTATGTGCAGAGTATATAAGTTGTGCATGTGGTCTGTAGTGTAATTCCCAGGTATTTGTATGATGCGCATCGAACTCGATAGCTGCAGTCACTTAAATGTGGCCAGTATCCAGTATTCGAGAGATAGTTGGTTCGAACCCCACTATCAGCAGCCCTGAAAATGTTTTTCCGTGGTTTCCCATTTTCACACCAGGAAAATGCTGGGATGTACCTTAATTAAGGCCACGGCCGCTTACTTCCTACTCCTAGTCTTTTCCTATCTCATTGTCACTATGTGTCGGTGCGATGTAGAGCAACTAGTAAAAAATATGTATGATGTCACAATCTCAAGTGGGTCATATCAATTTCCGAATACACCATAAATAAATAAATAAATAAATAAATAAATAAATAAATAAATAAATAAATAAATAAATAAATACCCTAAAATACCTGTAGATAGAGAGGCTAGCAAGCATGAAGTATTATTTTTTAATTTTGTTTTTAAAATTTGCTTTAGGTCGCACCGACAGAGATAGGTCATAGGCCGCGGGTAGATATGTAAGGGCTAGTAGTTAGAGAGAAGCGGCTTTGGTCGTCCTTAAGACACAGCTCCACCATTTACCTGGTGTGAGAACTGGAAACCATGGAACACCATCTTCAGGGCTGCCGACAGTGGGGTTCGAACCCACTATCTCCACGAAGTATTACTTATGAGTCAGGTCACTGCGCATGGTATAAAATTATATCTTCCACTTAAAAACACCTTCGGTAACATGTACCCGCCGTAAGATTAACATTAATTAATTTTATTTGTTATACAACCCAATAAGTAAACATGTTTTAGAGACGCCGAGATAATGGAAGCTCGTCCTGCAGTAATCATTAATTCGACCGACACGAGGCTGATATATTTGAGCACCTTCAAATTCTACCCGCCAACTTCTGACGACAGTCATCGTTGCCCGTAAGTTTGGTTTTATCTACTGCCCATCTCCTCTTGAACGCTGCCGCGATATTGTAAATGAATTAGAATGTTCATCATTTTCCTTTGAAGGAAGAGTCTTATTCATAGTCTCATAGTCTTACTCATACAACAAAGTAGTTATCCACTTGACCTGTTTTCATTTCAGATATGCCCATTCAAAGTAATTGCCTGCCGTGAGTGGAACCTCCTTCCCGAAAGTATCAGGGGGTTAAGCTCTATTCGCACTTTCAAGGAAGCACTTTGGAGATATTTTATGCACCAGTAAGGATCATCTGTAAACTTGATGCTGCTACTTACAACCATTCTATTGTTATGGATGTCCTGGTAGAGAGTCTAAAATTCTTATCCGATTTGTTTTTAAAATCAAATTTTATGTACTGCCTCTTTTTTCTTACATGTAGGATATTAGTTTTAAGAATTTATCCTTTTATTATATCTGATTTATTTCATCTTAATGTAATCATACCGTCCTTGTATTATTATTAATTTACTTTGTATTAGATCTAGTTATTGTAAGTAATACAATGTAATATATGTATATTTCAGTTCCTGGCTAGATGGAAGAGAAGGCCTGAAGGCCTTAACCTTGCGAGGTAAAATAAAACCTTACTAAACTAAACTAATTACCCAGAGCGGTAATATTTTACGTGATGTGTAACTAATATGTTAGCAACATCTGCCTCAGATGGCCTCTCCTGCTGTAAATCCGTCAATCGTCTTACCTCACTGTGGTCTCCAGTTTACAAACTGTGTCTACAGCAACTGCTCCAATAACCTGCTGCGGCGGACTTGTGGTGAACTTGGGGATGAGTGGTACACATGAGCGTATCGCAAACTATCGGAATTATCTGTTTAGGATCAGTGCACTAATTTAAAGCTGTGATCCGCACGTAAAGCTTCGTTTATTTAGCCCGAATATATTACTCTAGATATCACAAATTTCGGTGCCATGATCAGAATGTATTCATGTCAGAAATGAGGTCGTGGTAGCCCAAAGGCATTCACTAGGGGGCTCGTGGTTTAAATCCTGGACGAAGGATTTTGAATTTTTGAAGTGAAGGCTCACGTTCCTTACACGTAAACTGCGAGGTCACATGCCTGTGATCAGGATATCGACAGCCATATAAAACATCAAGGTTCCTCCTTTCACTAATTAATTTTCTGATTCATGGCTAAATGGTTAGCGCGATGACATATACTCAAAGTGGTTTCGGGTTATATTCCCGATTTGGTCAGTGATTTCAACATCCATTGGTTAATTCTGATGGCTCGGGGACTGAGTGTCTGTGTGGCAACTTCAGCATTAGAATTCCTCATAGACAGGGCCCCATCCTCACAGTGTGCAGGTTGCCCACAAGGTGTCAACCCGAAAGACCTACAGCAGGCCTCTCCGTAGGGCAAATGCCACTGAAGTCGATTAAATATGAAATTCCTTTGTCGTTCATTACTATTTCTAAAGGTTCAGCACTGTTAGGTGTTTAATAATAGTGGACTTACTGAATATGTATCAATGTAGCACCATGAGATATTTAAAACCTTACATTTATTGAACTTTCTATGATGCGATTTGTTAACAGAAATATTCCCACCATTTTAAAATTCAGGCTTGTAATGTCTTGTGAAGTTTGCTGGATTAATTGGAACCAATGAGGAAACTAAAACCAAGATGACCGCGAAATTTTCCACTGTAAGGATCGTGCTCGACAGAAATGACTTTCAGAAGAAGTGGTAAATTGAAAATGATAAATTGACTCTTCAAATTAAACCTCTAAATGTAGTACTAAATTTCGAGTTTCACGGAGTTACTCATCAACAATATTGGCATATTTTAACAAGAAAGATCAACATCAGCAATAAAAGCAATTTAAAAAATTCAACAACCACAGAAATTGTCAACAAAAATAGTAATGATACTACTTAAAACAGCTACAGCACTAATGGCAACTTAGGATCCATATAATCTGGGATAAAATTAAAATTAACGACTTGATAACGCTAGAGAAAGTTAAAGCTCGTTATATGAAACGAATCCTGGGTATCGGGAAGACAGCACCATCAAGACTGACCTATGTCTTAGTAAAAGAAACATTGTTCCTAGAATTCATCAGAAGGCGGACACACCTGGCAAGCACTAAGGCCTACGATCAGCATCCTCATAGAAAATCGCAGCTGCATCTGGAATTACTTTTATTTAACAGTCGCCATCATGACGGATGATTGGAAACAAGCAAATTACGAGCTACGACGCGTAATAACGCGATAGGCAACACATGGTCTTTGTCACAAGTTCTGCCAAAATAAGGGATTTTATCAACCGAATGAAAGTTGTGTGTGAATTTGCAATGAGCACTGTGAAAGATATCATGCAAATATCTGCACTAAAACACAAATATCATTAACAAAACTTGAGTAGAGTAATGTAATACATTTTTTATTTTGTATTTTGTACATGCGCGCATTTTCGTTAATAATAAAGGATATTCACCTCACAATTTTATAGCTAAATCAGGTGTACCTCGGGGCTTAAATATAGGACCATTACTTTTCTAATTTATGTTAACAATGTTGTAGATGTCGTGTCTAAGTCTGAAATATTACTCCTTACCGATGA
This sequence comes from Anabrus simplex, assembly GCF_040414725.1. Taxonomy (NCBI): domain Eukaryota; kingdom Metazoa; phylum Arthropoda; class Insecta; order Orthoptera; family Tettigoniidae; genus Anabrus; species Anabrus simplex. The sequence goes on from NC_090271.1 coordinate 328,588,873, forward strand.
TATGAAAGTATTTTCTTCAATTAAAACCACTGATGAAAAGAATTCACAAAATATTCTAAATGCTATATCATTGTAGAGTAAATAAAATAAATATAAATAAATGTGTTAAAATGACTTTTACAAGATGTGTTCAGCACATCGGATATGTTATTACATCAACGGTTCCGTCTTGAAAGAAGATTTAGGTATTTGGTTCAATATTGATTCAAAATTTGGAAGTCATATTGAATACATAGTTAATCAAGCCTATAGGAATTCGGGTATCATATTTCGAAATTCATTAAATTTTCAACCTACAACGTTATTTGTCTTACAAAATTCATTAATAAGACCGAAACTAGAATATGGTTCTATTACATTACCGGTCGAAAATTTGGGACCTTTGATCTACCACATTTTGTCTCCGTTTTGTTCAGCTTTATCGTATTTAACGTACTGCCACGTGCCTTTCGTAGAAAAATATAAGTTAAACATGGCATACTGAACGTTTGAATGTAACTTCGAATAAATCGATTACCAATTCCCGTGCGAGAACAGGTACGTATGCTTGTAAATAAATAAATAAATAAATAAATAAATAAATAAATAAATAAATAAATAAATAAATAAATAAATAACCCATTCACGTGGTTTATATTATGTAGAGCCTATAAATAAATACGCTGCAGATTTTTAAAACATAACCTGAAACATATCATATTTTACAGATTTATCAATGTTTCAAGGTTTTTACTTTCATCCACATTAGTCGATTGCTGTTATACAGGTACAGAACTAGGTGTTTACAAACGCGGAACAACATTAAGTAAAATCACAACTGTGGCAAAATCGCAGGTTCTCGTCACAGTAACTTTCCCAGAGCACAGCAGTTCGGACTGGTGACTAGAAATCCTTGTCACAACCCATCTCTGTTTTGAATTCGACGAGAAACATACGGTCACACTGCTATAATCACGATATCGAACTACGAGACAATTTGCTGGCGAAATGAATTCAACTTGTAAAACAACCATTGTGTTTCGTGCAGTAGTCTGCATAATCTTTGAAGAAAGTCGCAACACAGAAATTGAAAAAAAAAGTGACGTTATTCTTATGTGTAAACTAAGGGGATCGCTATGAAAATAAAAATCCACGCCCTGTTCCCATGTTCAACCGGATCAGGAATGGGATGATTGAAGCTCCATCTACAGGCGACGATAGGAACTGTGCTGGCTGCTAAAACCTGTCACACTCCTCTAAGGCTATGATTAATGACTGACAGGTGAAGTGATATTGGAGAGAGTTTCTGGATTGAAATATGATAGGGAAAACCGCAGCACCCGGAGAAAATTTTGTCCCGCCTCCGCTTTGTCCAGCACAAATCTCACATGTACTGACCAGGATTTGAACCACGGAACCCAGCACTGAGATGCCGGCGCACTGCCTCATGGATGCTTTTAAGGTGACCGCTGTACCACACATAAATGTCGAATGTGTTAAGCAACGTAAAACTGTCAAAATTCGATGTAACTGAACAAATGTCGATTCTGTTATTGTGGATCTTGGGAAAAAATGTAACAGAAGAAAGAAAGAAAGAAAGAAAGAAAGAAAGAAAGAAAGAAAGAAAGAAAGAAAGAATAGTAGAAGGAGAAGAAGAAGAAGGATAAAAAGTAAAAGCTGTATACTATTTAAATATATGACTGATTACACACTGAAAATTTATTAACATCCTGCCAAAAGTTCAATGGCCGGGCTGAGTGGCTCAGATGGTTGAGGCGCTGGCCTTCTGACCCCAACTTGGCAGGTTCGATCCTGGCTCAGTCCGGTGGTATTTGAAGGTGCTCAAATACGTCAGCCTCGTGTCAGTAGATTTACTGCCAGGTAAAAGAACTCTTGCGGGACAAAATTCCGGCACCTCGGCGTCTCCGAAAACCGTAAATGTAGTTAGTGGGACTTAAAACAAGTAACAATATTATTATTATTATTATTATTATTATTATTATTATTGTTATTATTATTAAAAGGTTAATGAAGTTACTGTAGGTGAATGACTTTATTGCTCGTTGCAACGTTAGGCCTCCTGGCCCTTTATTTCAGTTGATCACATTGTGTGGGTATCTTGGGTTAGTTCAGCTAGTGCTTTATGATGTAATATAACATTCAAATAGGCAGAAGTCAGTTATATTGTATTATAACTTGGTACCTTATTTTGGAATAATGAGAAAGTAACCAATATTAGTCATAAAAAGAATAAGAAACTATAAACAAATTTCGGGAAGCACGTAGAAACCCAAATGATCCAAAATCAGAATATGAAAAGAATCGATAACATGATCAATAAGAATATTATATTTTAATTCAAAAAATACAAACAACAATAATGTGGACCGATGAGCTAGCCTAGCAATAACAGCTTCAATTAATACTTGACAAAAGCATGAAATATCAGTAAATTGTACTGGCCACAAAGCTTTGATTACAATAAACATATTTCGGATAAAATGAGATACCCGAGTACAAGTACACGATATAAAGCACCTAAAACGGAGAAGAATCCTATACCGGGAAAGGAAAGGGGGATCACAGGCAGAGATGGGAAATGGGACCTCGCCGAGCAAAGTAAAAAGTCAGAATATTTAGAAAGCTATGACCACATACTGAAATAGTCTGTAATGCATTGGCGGAGAATGTTGAACTTAACATCCAACAGTCATACATCTTGATGCTTATCAAATGTAAAATGCATGTCAATCACCCCCCCCCCCAAAAAAAAAAAAAACAGAAGCAGTACATTTCACCAGAAGAAACATACATCCTTAACAACATCTTACTCTACACGGCCAACCCTTCCAGTAGCTCACCAGCCACAAATACCTTGAAATTACATTAGATGCAACATTCAGACAACAAGAACACATACACAACACCATACAGCGAGCTAGACAGCACATCCTAATACTATACCCACCCGTACACAAACGTAGCAGCCTATCTCAACGAAACATTAAATTGATTTACACTACGCTTGTACGACCGATACTAACATGCATTTTCAGCCATTGGCTTTATTCCGCAAGTTATCCAAACTGGGTACTCCACGTGGCAGTGAAGACCACCACAGCAGAACTTCACGACGTCACAAAAGTACCATACATTCTTGACTACGCGCTAACACTCACTAAAAACGTATACAACAATGTCCTACACATCAACAACCCACTCATACAAAATCTAGGACAGTACGAATCAGACCGACGAGACATAATTAACAGACGTCCCAAACACATATCTTAAATTAAGGATATCCTTATTAACCCCGATTAAGCAACCCACACACACTGAAAACCTACAAGCTGTTTACCATTCAATGACCGGGTCAGGGATTGAATTAATAAAGCCCCCATCTTGCGGCGAGGATAGGAATTGTGCAAGCTGACGAAGCCCGTCGCACTCCTCTGGGGCATTGATTAAAGACTGACAGATGAAATAGAATGATAGTGGAGAGTGTTGCTGGAATAAATGATGACAAGGAAGATCGGAGTACACAGAGAAAAACCTGCCCCGCCTCCACTTTGTCCAGCACAAATATCACATGGAGTGACCGGGATTTGAACTATGGAACCCAGCAGTGAGAGACCGACGCGCTGCCGTCTGAGCCACGGAGGCTCCACAACCCACACACAATATAATATCAAATGTAAGAATGTTATACCTGCAAATAAATCATATTTAACAAAAATTAAATAATACGTGTCAAATTATTAAATGCGCATCAAACATAAGAGCACGGTTTTACATCCTTTGACTCCCAATACCACGAGTCACAAACAAAAGCCGAGGCGAAATACTACCGACCGTTATTAACGCTTAATTAATTAATTGATATAAATAACTAATTAATTAATTGATACTAACGCAGTTAAGTAATATTGCGCGTGGTCACTCACTGGATGTGTGGCTAATGTCCACACTTTCTCCTACTCACTAAGAGGTTAACTAATTAACTGATGCTGCAAATAAATAATCCCCGCCATTTACTTATTTAGCCTTAAAATTAAATAAGTGGCGCAAATTTTACGGTGCGAGCCGTTGCAACTACCACGCAAAAATGGGCGTGGACAGTTACTGGATATGCCACTTTACAGTGCTGTCTCACCGCACACACGAATTCACTGTGTTAGCCATATAACAACAAGCAATGCTGATCCTGGTCACACCACACACACACAAGTATACACACATAAAATGATAGCATGCATTATATTTATCAACACATCATACTTGATAAATTCTTAAATGCAATACAACAAATACATGATCGACAGAGGTGCGACAGGAGCGAACCGGCGGCCTTCATACCACCTATCTCTCCAGAGATAGGTGACACAGACAGATAACCGGGGCGAGAAGCGCCAGATCACGAATGGTTATGGGAAACTAAGTCCCAAGGAATAACATTTCTTTGCTCACCAAGTGTGTCCAAGTAACAAGTCCTGGGGATGATAATTAGATGGACCGGCAAGGTGTTGAGCCCTCCTCACACACCACAGTTAAGAACAGTATATACAGAGCAAGTGGATGGTTCGGGAGACTTACGAAAATATTCCAGGAAGTCGGCAGAAGATGACGTATTCGTGACGTGACGATGACTCGGTGAAGGAAGAGGCAGAAGCATGCGCCGTTCAGCAGTACGGCAGGCAGCGGCACGAGGTGTCGGTAATATGACGGAGATTCGAGAGTCGACGATAAAGGCAAATGAAGTAGCATGTAGGCCTCTGGGGGAATGTTACAACATAAGGTAAAAAAGAAAAGAGAATTTTACAGGAACGAGAACACACAATGAGCTGTAACTATATAAACTGACACGAAAATTAAATTAGTACAACTGATTATAGAAACAAGATGAAAAGTTAGAAGTTTAGGCAATATTTCAATGATATAAAATTAGTACGTTAAATAGAAGACCTAAATAAAAATAAAAATATTAGGGCTGGAGTAACAAAATATAAAGTACACGAACGAAATGTGTCTGTAGAAAATAACTCAATTTAAACCTAAATAAAACATTTCTGAAAACAAATTATTTTATTTGGTTTATGTCATTTTATTAAAACAATGATATAGACTTTCAGAATGAACGCTGGAAGACATAACAGTCCATAATGAGAGTATACGTATGTATTTATGAATGTATCTATGTAACATTATCACAGAGGTTTGAGACCCAAGAGAGCCAATATCTCCTTAGTACTATTGTAAAAGGATTGGGCTGTTGGCTGCTATCCATCTCACAACATTGTTGAGGTCTCGCTGATAGTATTCTTCTGATGTTACTTTGTGAGCCAAAAGCAACTACGTCAGATCTGAAAAACTTGAACAGTTATTTCAATGATCCTGTCTCCGACGTAACCTTCAAACGATTGTGTCAACACCAAACTTTCCTGCTTGCGTAGTTATAGCTTCCAGACTCTACAGTTTCTTACCACATCTTTGTATTTTATTATAACGACTGAAGTAGGTCAGTATCAATGTGGGCTTTACCAGACTTCAAATTATTTAGTAACCCTGAGGGTGGTTGCCAGCTGTACTTCCTATTAAAACAATAATCACCAACACCACTTTCATCTAAAAAGCCAGTCACTATGTTCGTTCCACTCTGGAAGGTACGGTCTGAAGCTAAGGTCTGGTTTATATGCTTCGTTCTATCGGAGAGAGTGGAAGGTGACTTCAACTTGAACATTATAGATTAGCTTCATATTTTCACTTCACACAGTCACAATGTACTTCTACATTTTTATCATTCTTCTTATATCCCCAGATAGCGTGATGAATTTTCAAATTCCGTGTACTAAAACTGTGATGCCGTTAGGTTGGAAGTGTTGCAAGTTGGATAATATAGACTAGAAATTTCGTAAATAATTACTATTTTCACATACCTGATCTTGATTATGATGGTAAAGACGTCATTATTGAAACGTGAATCGACCACTTCATAACTTCAGATGTTAATCCATACGTATCTAGCTAATTCATATTTTGGAAGATTAACAACGCCTACTAGTTTATATCCTGGATCTCTTCATCTGATTTGAAATTGGAGATCGTATGCAAGGTGAATTTCCTATAGTTCAGTGATATTCATTGAACGCCCCTTCAGAGATTTGCTAGACATTCGCATATTGACCTGCTGATGTATTCTATGTGTATTTTAAACTTTTGTCATGATGGTCCAAAATTTCGAATTTGCTGGGATGGAGCTGTTTGCGTACTCCTGCTTCTATTTTCCGTTCCTCTTCGATTATTCATTGATATAATTATAGTCTGTGTTTCAATTTTTCAGTTTGATCACATTTTACTGGGGGTAGCTACAGTAAAGTCATCCAGTCCTTTTCCAAGGACGTATACAAGTTTTGGCGACAAAAAATAAAATTAAAATTGTGTGTGAAAATTTTCGTAAAGAAATCAAATAGTTCTCTGCTGGTATTATCCACCATTCGGTATTCATCTCAAAATGCTGATATATATATATATATATATATATATATATATTATAAAACGTGCTGATATGACTAATTTAAGACAAAAAATTTTCGGCTCTGTGAAATAAACACAAAAAGATTACATCTGTTGAATGATGACAGAATACATTTTCCCACATTTTCTGAAGACATCTTAAGGAATGAATATCCTCCAAGAAGAACATATCAGTAGATAGTACGCAATTTCCAGTAAAAGTAAGTGTTGTCGACTAACCATAGTTACACCACACTACGAGCAATATCTACAGATGGGAAATTACAGTCAGCATTGTTTATAGTTTTAATGGGAGTTTACAGTATATATATAAGGACACGTCGAAATTATTATGAGAGAAGGGTGACAGGTTTTACAAATTCCTCATAGTTTTCTGGTCCCTTTATATAAAATCATGGTAGGTGATTTTCTATTTGGGGGTAGTTTGTTGCTTATTCACCTAATAGCAAAATGAGCAGCCGGAAATTGTTCAAGTTTTCAAATGGTAATTTCACCTCTTTAATACGTTTCCCCGGCATAAAATTGTGCATTTGTACATATTTCTCGGCCTGCTAAGATATAACAAAAATTCGACTAAATTCATAGAACGAATGAAGTGTACCACTGATGTATTTTTAGACTTTTCCTTGGTATTTTAGACTAGTTTGCAGAACGAATTTCTCAAAAATACAAATCAATATATTGTATTTCCCGGATATTCAGTTCACCCAAGCTCACATGATGGTGCCATAAATATTTGATACGAACTTTGACCGTTTGCAGGAATGGAGAGATCGCTGGATAGGCACAAACATTTCTCTGTACAGAATATTGTCTGGTGAGCACCCTCCTAGCGGACATCACCTACCGCGTAAGAAGTGGACGACCCTAAATCGAGTGAGAACTAAACATGGAAGATGCAAGGACTCCCTCTACAGGTGGAATTATACTTCAACACCAGAATGTGACTGGAGCACCCCACACCAAACAGTTATCCGTAGTGAGAGTGAGTACAAGTTGCGTTGCTATCCAGATAATTGGAACCAACAATTGACGTTCAACAGTGGATCGCGGAACTGGACATTCAAATTTGATACCACGCCCTATGATTCATGTTTCTTATTTATGAACATATGTATATCAATTTAGGTGTATGTGTAATTAATTGTCATACATTAAAAAATAGTAATATGGATATTTAAAAATTAATTGTGGGACAAAAACCTTAACATGCCATAAATTCTAAATGTTAGCTGTACATCATCCAATAACTAACGACTGAAATTAAGTTGACTTTGATTTCCTGGAGTGAAATTTCCAACCGTAACAGGAAATAGAGGTTTGGTTGTTTATTTCAGCACAAGCATTTTGTACAATCCATTGCCAGTGGCCGCGGTATTCTGAGTGAAATATGTCATGCCACTACCTAGCTCCGAGGTTTTGCTCTTTTCCATGGGCAAGCCAATCCATCAGAAGAGTAGGCTGTTATTTTTTAGTGCCTGTAGATGGAGCGAACTTGTCAACGAGTGAGATGTTCTCTTCTTGCTATGGGATGAATCACAAACCACCAGGAGGATAGAAGCATTTTTAACAGGGACACAAGTTGGTTACACAAAAGAACGAAAATATATACAAAAACGGGGGACATCTCACTCTTCACACTCTCCATGAAACATGGGCTACTTCTCTCATGTTCACACGCGAGGCAGCACGGTTTTGTTTCCCTACAGATTTTATTCAGCTCACGAGGAAAATACAATAAGTCAGCTCTCTGCTTAGATATTCTCACAAATTAAACTTATGAGATTCGTACGGCAAAGAGTTGCAACGCAGTGAATTGAGATCTTTAAATCACTCTGTACTGTTTCAGCATTCTAACCATTGTAAAGTAATACTCCTTCAAGGCACGAAAGAACCTACGTTTCTATTGTTTATTTATTTTCCTACAATTGCCTCACGTTTGATGTGAAGGACGTTGTGAGTTATGGAGTTTAAGAACAGTGGATTTTTTTTCAGATTTCACATTCCTCTTAAGTTTAAATAGATGATTCAATAATAATAATAGTAATGAAACAAAGCATATGTGTGCAAGGAACTACATCAGTTTCCAACAGTCAATCATTAATCACCAAATATGACAACATCGCTCAAGTAGACAAATTTAAGTATCTAGGTGGAATTGTTGAACCAAAAGGGTTAAATTAGCAAGCTAACAAAGGAAGAATTGAAAAACTACAAAGAGCATACAAAAATTACTTGGAATGGATACAATAAAAGAACCATATCAAAAAAGCAAAATTACGACATTATAGCACAATTATTTTATGCATCTGATACTATTATAAACTCGAATAAAGATGATCGAAAAGTAAGAAATTAATAACCTCAGGAAACTCCTAGGATCAAAATGCCAAAATGGCATTTGAATGAAAAATAAATCACATGAAATCTATCAAGTTACAGAAAAAATCAAAAATACAATCAGGAAACGACAGTTACAATTCTATGGATAAAAACAGACTCACAAAGACAATTTTATACTTAACCTTATCAATGAAAAACCAGAATAACTGAAAAAAATCATTGCAGATTTAAATGAAATTGGCATTGATCAAGAAACCGTTCCAGATAGAATACAATTCAGAATTTTAATTCACAAACACAAATTTTCTGTAAAGCCGACCTGACTAAATAGAGGATTATCTAAACAACGTAAAAAAGGAACACCGCTGGAGTATGAAGAGATATTGGGAATAGAAGAAGAAAGAACAAAAAAATTGCTAATAACTTTACACGCGCTCCGTATTCGGGCATTACGAATCAATAATAATAATAATAATAATAATAATAATAATAATAATAATAATATGTCATAATGCTATGCTACGAATGTTAAGAATGTTGGAATTTATTCTGGCATAAGTTCTTTCAGTTTCCGAAAGCCAGTAACATTCAGCTTTTGCATTCATATGCCTTCAAATGACACGAAACTCAACTGATACTGAACTCGTTATTTTGGGCTCAGAACGACGACTGATTAATTCTACGACTAAGGTCGGAAAATTAGAAAAAATGATTAAAATGATAACAATAGTGATTCCGTTATTCTAATTTTATTAAGTGGATGAGTGGTGGAAATATTTTCTAAGTTCTAATCATCTGGCTTGAACAAAGTATTTATGTAGATATTTATTAATGTCTAATATAATTTCTGATATGTTAGAAACAACATAAGTTAAAATGTTCTAAGCTTTGATTAAACTCTAAACTTTCCTTCCGTATAAAACGATTGGAATTAGTTAACAACAACAACAACAATAATATTAATAATAATAATAATAATAATATCATTTTACGTCCCACTACCTATTATTTAACGGTTTTCGGAGACGCCGATTTGCCGGAATTTTGTCGCGTAGGAGTTCGTTTAAATCTACCGACATGAGGCTGCTGTATTTGAGCACCTTCAAATACCACCGCACTGAGCCGTACTGGTGAGAAGGCCAGAACTTCAACCGTCTGAGCCACTCAGCCCGGTTTTGACAATTACAAGTATATGTTACACCAGAAGAGCAGGCAAGCCAGTTAATGCCAAAATCCAAATCATATCATCAAATTTGTAATCCAGAAATTAAGGGTAGGCCGTTCCTAATCTATCAGTCCAAACTTAATGAATTAGTAAAATATCTCAACGTTACAAGAAAACCAGTTAAGTGGCTTTAATCTAGGCTCAGGAGCCAAATCGATTACGTTGTAACAATTGCATTGATAGGAAGGGAACTTGCACAATTGTCACTATGCGTTACAAACTAATATAGATATATATTTGCATCTCGTTTAACGTCAAAAGGATAGGAAAGTACTGTGACTGGGAAGGAAGCGGCCATGGCCTTAATTAAGGTATATCCCCAGCATTTACCTCATGTGAAAATCGGGAAACCACGGAGAACCATCCTCATGGCTGCCGTCATGAGATTCAAACCCACCATCTCCCAAATGCAAGCTACAGCTACGCGACCCTAATAGGTCGGCTAACCGGCTCGGTGAACTAACACTTAGTTTTTTCATGCATATATGTTTATGACCTCAGAGATGCTTACTTTATGTTAGAAATAGAGAACTGATTAACCACATTCCAGTATGTAACAAAAACAGAAGAATGGTTTCTTTGGTTAGATTATGAATTAAATGCGCGTAAAAGAGATAACTATAAAATACATAATGGATAATTAAGGTGTTAAAGGAACGAAAACACAAGTTTCATATGTTAATAAATCTTACTTCGGCCAATATATAAATTTGCACCTACCAAATTTTGAAAAGACAAACGATATTTCATAGTAGAACATTTATTTGATGAACATAACAGGATTATGCCCAAATACATTTTCCCATACAAACCCAAATAATAATAAAAATAAATATAATACAAGTAAAACACCAAAATCTGTCCCTACCCCTTCATCTCTGTCATATACATCTATCTTAACTCATACACACACTTCTTTCAACAGAGCTCTACTTTCCATATCCGCTGACTTCACAATTCGTCATCCTCAGCGCATGTGCCAACCTGATCACCCACTGACTTAGGAGTTCCTAATATTATTTTTGTACTAACCTACTTCCAGGTAAATTCCAGTTCACTTGTGCGTCAACAGTTATATCATAACTCCCATTCTCTAACTTTCTTACCGCTATTAATTCCATTTTACGTCTATGTTTCGCCATATACAAAAAACAAAATAATAATAATAATAATAATAATAATAATAATAATAATAATAATAATAATAATAATAATAATAATAATAATAATAATAATAATAATGTGTTGAATGCAACTTTAAAACCCAAAACACAAACGAAAAGGAAACATGAGACTCCTTGGACATGCCATGAGGTCCATCGGATACTCCGAAAGCGTGACACCCCAAAGTGAGGGTCACAGAATGCTATTTGTAAACGACATCAACGAGCAGGAAATATACACGTCCATTATGTAAAATAAATTGAAAGTATTGAAGTAATTCGTAAATTGTTCGCGTAAGATTACTGAGTACAAGACAGAATTCATAAGCTTCTACTTCTGTCGAAACACGAAATGTAGCACTTAGAACATGATAACTTACCTGCAAAAAAAGGGCACTCCTAACAAAGTTAAAGCGAATATCGAGTGTCATAATGGTATGCTACATTTGGTCCTGTACAGAAAACAGTGCGATTTGGCTACGAATCAGTTATATTAATTAAATAAAGAAACATTGTAATCACCGTATAACGTGTTATTTATCCAAAATCACAGAAGCTCAGCGGTCAGAAGTGTGGTTAGTTTTGGTGATGTTCATTAGGCACGCGGACTCAAATTTTACCACCCGTTAACTTTCAACACCGAGCTCGATAGCTGCAGTCGCTTAAGTGCGGCCAGTATCCAGTCGAACCCCACTGTCGGCAGCTCTGAAAATGGTTTTCCGTGGTTTCCCATTTTCACACCAGGCAAATGCTGGGGCTGTACCTTAATTAAGGCCACGGCCGCTTTCTTCCCACTCCTAGCCCTTCCCTGTCCCACCGTCGCCATAAGACCTATCTGAGTCGGTGCGACGTAAAGCAACTAGCAAAAAAAAAAAAAAAAAAAAAAAAAATTAACTTTCAACTGGTTGCTTATGATTGTCATTAAATTTACTGGCAACCATTTCTTTGCTTGTTGGTCTACTGTGATTACTCAAATATGTGGATTAAAATTTTCTGACACACACAGTTTTCTTTTCCCGTAGATAAGAACTATAAACTTAAGTCTGTATCGTGTAGAAACACAGCAATCTCCAACGCGGAATGATCCCGATAATTGAGGTATATTGCTTGTCTTACAATATCTCTAGGCCATATCCCTTGATCCATTTTTCATCTTAATTTCATATCTGCTTTTTTTCTCATTCTGCAATCTCACTGTAATATGGAAACACTGATGTGTCATCTTCAGCCACATTATCTTCATTATTATCGTTCCTCTCACATCTAATTCGATCTCCTAAAACATCGCCTCATTCACTATTATAAGACGTGATTACGGGGTATTGGTGCACTTTCTGGAACACAACATTGGCGAATGGCAACAAATCTGCCAGTAAAGTGGACAACGCCAGGAAAGCCGCGTTGAATTGTTACTTAGAAATGATATGTGTCAGGTGTTTTTCATTAAATACTTACGTAATGTAAATACTCGTGAGGTTTTCTTCATTTGGATGTGTGTTACATTGTTAGTGAATTGATAATTTCATATTTTAAACGCGAAGTAGCAAAAATTATTCGACTATTTTAAACAGGCTGAGTACAGTAGGGTTAAGTAAGAACAAAGCCAACCAATGAACTCTCCAAGATCGAATTCTGTGGTTGCTTCATTGTATATCACTCAGCCTTTTATTTGCCCTCTGCAGACTGAACCTGTGGAATAAGGTGTTTCGTTGATAAGCATTTTATAACAACAGGACGAAAGTTGGTGACAGTAACAAAAATTGATTTTAGCCAAAACGGGACAGTATTCACTCAGCGGTAAATGTGTAGTTGCTCCACGTTATGTATGCACCAAGAATTGGATTTTATGAATATAAAAAATACTTCGTATGTTAAAGTGTCTCTAAGATACGCAAAATTTTGTAAAGGAATTTCTTAGAGTCAATCTGAATTACTTAAATTATGATACTTTACGGTGCTGAAGAATAGTAATGAACTTAGAGCAAAATTTGTATAATAGAAATAAGGATGTGTGCAAAATGACAGTATTTCATATTTAGTGATCGCCTACACTGCATTCGCACTCTATCGTCATATGTAACAGACACTCTGCCCATTGTTTCTGGAAGCGACTGGCACTTAATTTGCAGAATATCCAACATAAGAATGCAACGATCTTGCATTGTGTCCAACGTAACAAATTATTTCCATGGACACAACACGGTTTTTTTCCGGACATAGATGGAAAAAACGAATCCACGACAGTCAATTTTCAAGTCTCATTTACAGTACTCTGAACGGAAGCCTATACACTAAAAAAAGCCACCATATTCTATTTGTTAATTGCTAATCACTGTTGCCAACTTGATTAGCTACATGTTGAAATCACGATTCATAACCATCAACAATGTATCAATATTGGAGGTTCCCTTATACAAGTAAATGACCAATCAAGATATTACTAATTACGTCGGTTTCAAGCTAAATGAGGACTTAAGTAAATACAAACTCTCCCTCACACACTCACCCAATTTAACGTTATATAGTTCTGCCTTTATTCGGATATCCACATTACTATACCCGTGTTCTTCGGAGTTTGCCTGGTGCTCTCTTCTTGACATTTGCTGTCATTTGTTGGACTGAAGAGAATCCACTCTGCAATAATACACACAAGCAAATATATTACATGTCACATGCCGTAAGTCAGTAAGAATACACAAAGGCTAAGTCTGCAAACAGCAACAAAGTCGTGTCCCGACAAGGTTAGTTTAGGTTAGGTTGATAACGAAATTTCCTTGCCTTTCAACGGAACTTATCTTTATAGAGGAAATAGCGTTGCTTCCCTTTTCGGACGATTTCTCGCTTATTTTTTTTGCTTGTTATACATCCTAACTAAGTTATATACATATGAACTGGACGAAATAAAACCATACAGTATTAATAAAATACTGCGTTCGTCATTTCACACCAACTACGTTATTAAGCGCGTTATTCGAGCATGCGACGTTGTACTCACCTGCAAGGGCGCCCATACTTGGGGGCAAGGGTTGACGTGCCCCCCCCCCCCTATCTCTCAGGGAAAGGAAAAAATCTAATATTGTGAGGCGTTTTTCTTTCAAGAAAATGATTTAAATGTCGGTATTACGTAGAAGTGGTAGCGGATACCGTGGGTGGTATTCTACCATGGAATACAAGTCGCCATTCATCTTCCAAAATATTAAAAATATTACATACCCCGAGGTCTAACCCCCCTTTACAAGCTACCCTATGGGCGCCCTTGTCACCTGGCATTATCCAAATCATCCTGCAGAAAGAAAAATATGCTTTAATTATACCCGCAAATGTAACACAAGTAATTTTCACAATACAGCACTGGCAATAAGTGTAATCTCGCAAGTCACGAAAAAACCAAGGCTACTTAGTGCCAACATGCAAGATTAATGGTAACTGTAAGACGTCGTATCGGCAACTAAGTTTGCTAAATTGTACGGTTAGCAAAACTGAAGCGAACCCAACAGTTAGAAAATAATTATAAATCACTACCTTCAATATCGGATCCCGTGAGTTCTCCGAAGTTAACCAACATTGGGCGTGGTCAAGAGTTGGATGAGTTGCCACGAGCTTTTGGTGAGTGGTAAGGGAATGGACGAGCGGAATGGAACTGGCTTTCCTACCGCACGTAAACTCTCGCTCAGGCACACCTCTGCGGAGGTTCGGACCTGCCTTCAGGCAGAATACACCCTTACGTTACTTACCTTCAATTTTAACACTGGGGAAAGAGTGAGGTTGTACCCTTAGTTTGTGCGCTTAATGGGCAGGTACTATACACTAGGACAAATCACGATTTGACACAAATTAATTTCACATCAAGAAAGAGTATATGAAAAATTACACGAAGCCGCATCAAATTCATTTTTTTCCTTGAGTTGGCATTATGTTTATGGTTTGCATCGATACTGCACTTATCATTTACTTAGCCTATACTGAAGCAGGGAGGTTAAACGAAACCAGAATTGGTATTCAGGACCCGGCAGACTATGCTTATCTATTCCATTAACTGAACTAAGACAACAATATTAAAATTTGAACGACACGGAAGCAGGCTGACCACAATCGTGTTATTCGTGCGATTTGCTTAATTGGAGCCAGTTTCCAATTTATTCCTACTTTGCGCTTAAAATTGAAATATATTAATCGTATTTAGATATATTTATAACCGTAATCCAATTTAGCGTAGGAACGTGGGTTGTGATTTGAGGATATTCGTTTTATCAGTGGTAATTATTTCGGCAATACATTGTGATATTTGAAAACGAACCAATAACGAATTGATGTAATGCACTCGGCATAAACTAATCAACTCGTATATTTTAAGCGTAAATGTTGGTAAAACAAAAAAAAATAGTTACATAGAACTAACAGTAAATTACCTCTAAAATAAAACAATTCACTTTGCAATGCTTGCATACTATTATAAAATGCAATATCTAGGGAATGCAGAACTAGTTACGGTACTATTATTGGTGCAATGTTAATTTTAACAAGAAGCAGGAGAAGAAGAAGAAGCGTAAAGGCTCGCTCCCACCTAGTGGAATCGAATCGAACGGGATTCTACGGGAAACTTCACAGGCTTGCAATGGACGGTCTGACAGAAGGTGTGAGGAGTAGAAAATTATGAGAGATCGGAGAAGTTTCTGGGTGCATGAAATTAACAAGAGAGCCTAAAGAAGAGTACTCAAACTTATTTGAATGTTGAATGCAAGATGAAGCTAAGTTTCGACGGTAGGCCTACTTCAGAGTTACTGTATTGCAATTTCAACAACTATTTCAGATAGTAGAATTTAACAGAAAAGTTCAATTTTACAGCAAGAAATGCTACATCAGATGCAATGGGAGCCCGTGATCATTTTAAAACCACTTTAACGCAGTAGACTGCGTCCCGTGGTAGGATGAAATCATACGAGGTAGCCTCAACATTCCTTTTTTTCTTTTTGCGATGTGCTAGGTCTTATGGCGACGATGGGATAGGAAAGGGCTAGTACCGTGGCCTTAATTAAGGTACAGACCCGTCCGGCTCCATGGCTAAATGGTTAGCGTGCTGGCCTTTGGTCACAGGGGTCCCGGGTTCGATTCCCGGCAGGGTCGGGAATTTTAACCTTAATTGGTTAATTTCGCCGGCACGGGGGCTGGGTGTATGTGTCGTCTTCATCATCATTTCATCCTCATCACGACGCGCAGGTCACCTACGGGTGTCAAATCAAAAGACCTGCATCTGGCGAGCCGAACATGTCCTCGGACACTCCCGGCACTGAAAGCCACACGCCATTTCAGGTACAGACCCAGCATTTGCCTGGTGTGAAAATGAAGAAACCACGGAAAACCATCTTCATGGCTGCCGACAGTGGATTTCGAACTCACTATCTCCCGAATGAAAACTCACACCTACGCAACCCTAACCGCACAGCACACATACGACAGTTTGAAACCTTGGGAATGCCACTTACAAAATCGTTCACTGGAAATTTAATAAACACTTAAAAGATACATCCTATGTGAGATGTGATGTCAATTATCGTACTGATATACTGTATGTGGACTCCGACATAACATGATTTTGTGATGAAGTCAACAAAAATTATGAAATAAATTGTATACAGACTACAGTAACCTACCACTAAATTGAATATTCTAAAAAGTTCGGTTTTCCATAGCCTTGCTTATATCCTCCCAGGCATTATTTTTTACGTTGTTGCAGTAATGCTCGTGGGTCTTATAGTAGAGGAAATTATATTTTTGAACTAAACTAATACGTTTTCCCGTGTCTAGTATTAATAAGTTAAATAAACGATCACAAAACAGAACATTTCCGACCGAATCCAAGAAACAGCTGACTCTCCAGCTGAAGCTGATACACATTTGCCGGCTTGCCACCAAATGGTCGTCCTAAAGATCTCGACTCGACCGTCTACGAAGTTGCACGAATCTTGACAATTCTGTTCGATTCCGCTCCGCTAGTCGAAAAATATTCTTGGCAGAGAATCCTATTCCGTTCGGTTCGATTCGATTCGACTCGTGGCGATCGCCATTTCTATCTCCCTTTTAAATACATGTTAAAAACAAGTTCTGTTCTATTCGATTCGATTCCGTTCCACTCGTCATTAGCCGAGTGCTATAGCTGAAGGATTACACTCAAACGGATAAGCCCGAAGTGCGGTATATTTTAAGGTGAAATTTCACGCGAAAGATAATCAGGTTTCTCTAAGGTCGTTTTTGCTTCAACCCTGCCAAAAACTAAATAAAATTAGCTCCAGTGAATCTAGAAATGCTTGGATAAGTTGAAGAAAACTCTCAATAATAATAATAATAATAATAATAATAATAATAATAATAATAATAATAATAATTTTACGGGGATACCCGTAGAGCAGGAAGAGGTTAAAGAAGGTGCGGGCTTGAAAGGGTCAAAATACGATATCAAATTAATTTTAAAACCTAAACTGAAGGTTTTATTTTTAAAACTTCAAACTTAATAATTTTTATAACAACGAAACATCAGGTACAATGACAATCTTGAAACAAGTCAAGGAAAATACAAGATTAGAGAATTTTACAAATCCTGGGCTTCATGCCCTCGCTTTACAATTCCTGAGCTCCCAGCTCATATTTACAAAAGAGCACAAATTTATTCAAGGGCCGAAATCCCCTAATTCACAGAGCACTTGCTCCCAAAATACAACTTCTCGTTAATTTTAAAAAAAACTTTGAAAAAGAGATAACAGGCTCTCAGTTTTCCGAGCCTACTCAAGGCAACATTGCATGAAAATCTGACAATGTCTGGCCTTACAAGGCAGTATTTACAAATAAAAATATTATTACGCAGAGGTATCTAGTACCCAACCTACAGGGCGTTAGTGAAAAAAACAGGTTAATAAACGGCCCGAGTACAATTTGAATAGAGGCGAAGAGTGTGCTCCAAAAAATTAAGACCTATAGGGCTCTCGGCCGATGAAACAGGGGCTATTCGCAAACTACTGAGTAGCACGCATGTAAATAACTTTAATACATTGCAGAAACGAAAGGTTACAAAAACATAGGCACCTCAAACCAGGATGAAGGGGAGCTCGAGAGGGTACTTCACTCTCTATCTCCGATTTACAGTTAAAGGCTTTCGAAGATTTTACATTAGCCAAAAGAAAAATTACATTTTAGAAAAGTACAGTTACATAATTAAGGACTCGGACCTTCCTCTCGAATCTACCTGCGGAGTAGCAAGAAAGAATTAAGTTATGTGGCCATTACCTTACAGATGTTGTGTGATAGTACATATATCACACCCCCGAATTATATGTAGAAGTTAGAGATATTATTGTCAGTATTCGATTTATTATTACTATTATTATTATTATTATTATTATTATTATTATTATTATTATTATTATCAGTATTTCATTTGTATATTTTGCCATTTATATTGGTAAGCTGGAAGATATCCACATATGTAGGTATGAGTAATTTGTTTTGCACGAGTGGGAAAACATTGCTTTAATAACTCTGGTATTTTGAATGAGTCATATGGCTACCCCAGTGTTTGTTGTGATGTACTTGTATCGGGAAATTCATGAGTCATGTATATATCCCAGCCTGATGAGATGAGCTTGTTGTTGTATTAGGAAAATTTGGTGACTCATGGAATATACCCCTGAGTTTGTTTATCTCTTGGGAGCTAAGTCTTGAGAAGAGGATCACCCATGATTGGCTGGCAAGCACCAATCCAGACGTATCATCTGAGAGGAGGGGGATGTTGATGTCTATAAAGGTTGATCATACGGCGGCAACCTAGAAAATTGTAAAGGGACATTTTAAGGGTGATTGTAAAGGAACGAGAAGGAAGATAACTACAACTACAACTGACGCACTGTACGGGAAGGAAGTGGTGCTGATACACGGTACTGGAGTGACACGGCTGCAATGGACTGGACTTCAAACGTTCGTGGAGCGTAGTCTTGTTATGTTCGTGGAAAGTGGCTGATTGTGGTGAGTGCTTACGCATTAAGTATGGTAGCACTTGTGGCGGCTTAGCATTATATGTTGGTGAAAGCTATCGCAGACTTTCCATAAATTTATGTTGATGATCGACAGACGTGTGTATATATCTTTACAACAAGTGTTAAAATATGTGAACACAGTAGTACAAGGTACAGTATCTGTGTGATGTGATAACTGCCGATTATGAGAATCGGTAAGTCGAACTGATATAGAGACAGTGAAGGGTATTTATATTCATACATGTACATTGTTCATCGGACTATCTACAAATGGTACCTTAGTTCTCGCTTTCGTTTTCCCACGATTTTCATTACTTTTGTTGTTGTTGTAAATATGGAGTCTTCCAGCAATATTTTATGTGTGTATTATATGTATAATGTTGTATGTTGATAAGGTGCTCATGCACGGAATTTGTTAAGAATATAGTTAGTTATTTTAGAATCAGTGTTATTGATGAACCTAGGTGCAGTTCCTACCTAATTAGTCGTTTTCAGGAGGTTAGGTAAGGCCTGCAGCAGATGTACCAGTACGCAGCATTATGTACACGCCCTGGGATATACAGTTTATCATGCTCTTATCTAAATTCGAGGGATCCATTCTGGTGAACTCTGGCGCCCATACTACGGACATTTCGGTTAATTATGCTTATTAATTTTATTAAGTTTTGAGGAATTTTATTTATATATATTTTTATTCATGATTTTATTAATCAGTAGTCATCAAAAAAGTTACAGTTGTAGCTGCCGAAGAAAGAGGCCGCCCTCCTCCTGCTAAACACACACACACTCAGATAGATGTCGATCAATTGACCAAGAAACGTGAAAAGCCGCAGTTTATAAACCCTCAGTGAAGGTACAATTATTATTATTATTATTATTATTATTATTATTATTATTATTATTATTATTATTATTGAGAGTTTTCTTCAACTTATCCAAGCATTTCTAGATTCACTGGAGCTAATAATAATAATAATAATAATAATAATAATAATAATAATAATGTCTGTCTCTGTGATGTACTTATTAGTATGATTAGCTGCAATCCCCGGTTGAGTTCAAAAGTAACACTCAGAATCGAACAAGAAGCCTGTGATAGGTTGAAAATTAATTACAGAAATTAGTGATTGGCTAGATTCAAAACTGGCGGAAAGAAAAAGGAAATATTGCCAACCCAAAAATAAATGAACATCAATCTGTTACAAAAACCTAGAAATACAGAACTCCTTAAAATTATAAGTTCTTACACCTCGCACCAGGTGCATGATCGTAGTTCTTGGTAGTGTCATCTATGGGAGAATGTCCAAACTTCTTGATGAATGGCAAACAAAACAATAAGAAATTCACTCAGTTTAGGAAGCTGCACAAAATCAAAATTACATAATATTTCGTGGTGACATCTTCTGATTAAAGTTCCAACTCATTGTGTTATTAGTTCCACCTTAGATTGATAGAGGAGTTCATTTAGGCGCTAATTTAGAATGCGCGGCGTTGAGGTGTACCTCCCGGTACAATAATAATAATAATAATAATAATAATAATAATAATAATAATAATAATAATAATAATAATAATAATAATAATGTCTGTCTCTGTGATGTACTTATTAGTAAGATTAGCTGCAATCCCCGGAGAGCCGCATTAGATACCTGGCTCTGGCATGAAATTTGTAAAGCAGTACGAGAGATGAAACGGGGTCCACTCAGCCTCGGGTGGTCAACTGAGTAGAGAGGGGTTCGATTCCAATCTGAGCCATCCTCAAAGTGATTTTCCGTCGTTTCCTACTCCTCCGGAGAATTCCGGGATGGTACCTATTTTAAGTGCATGGCCGCTTGTCTCCATCTTCCTTGTCTATCCCTTCCGAACTTCCAATCACCTCCTCCCTCCCACCCCCCAAACAAGACCCACTTCAGCATAGCAGGTGAGGCCGCCTGCGCGAGATATTGGCCCTCCTCCCCAGTTGTAACCGCTAACTGAAAGTCTCACGCTACAGGACACTGCCCTTGAGGCGATGGAGGTGTGACCCCTCGCTGAGTCCGATGGAAAAACCAACCCTGGAGGACAGATGGATTAAGAAATAAATAAATAAATAAATAATAATAATAATAATAATAATAATAATAATAATAATAATAATAATAATTCAGTTTCATTCAATGTATAAATCATCATCATCATCATCATCATCTGTTTACCCTCCAGGTTCGGTTTTTCCCTCGGACTCAGCGAGGGATACCACCTCTACCGCCTCAAGGGCAGTGTTCTGGAGCTTCAGACTCTTGGTCGGGGGATACAACTGTGGAGAATGACCAGTACCTCGCCGAGGCGGCCTCACCTGCTATGCTGAACACGGGCCTTGCGGGGGATGGGGAAGATTGGAAGGGATAGACAAGGAAGAAGGAAGGAAGCGGCCGTGGCCTTAAGTTAGGTACCATCCCGGCATTTGCCTGGAGGAGAAGTGGGAAACCACGAAAAACCACTTACAGGATGGCTGAGGTGGGAATCGAACCCACCTCTACTCAGTTGACCTCCCGAGGCTGAGTGTACCCCTTTCCAGCCCTCGTACCACTTTTCAAATTTCGTGGCAGAGCCGGGAATCGAACCCGGACCTCCGGGGGAGGCAGCTAATACGTTAACCACTACACCACAGAGGCGGACCAATGTATAAATATTAAATTATTTTCTACATTTCAGTTGATACTCCAAGTGTGTATCCCTCATGACTTTCATCACCCCTGCGCTTATCATCAGACGATATTAATGACGCATTTTACATTAAATGAGTACGTGTTTACTGTGCAGTTATAATCCTGTGCAGATCTTTGGTTGAATGGTAAGCGCACTAGAGTTCATTTAAGGGGAATCTGAATTCGATTCCTGGCCGAATCTGGGATTTTAACTGCTTTCTTCTGGTTCGGGGTGAAGGTGTTCGTTTTTGTCTCAATACCCATCTCCAGCCATACGCAACATATCATCACCATGGAAACCACCACTGGAACACGCCATATCGAATGCATCCCTCAACTTAGGGCTGGTTCAGGAAAGGTATCCAACTGTAGAACTGGGCTGAATCCCTACTAGGTGCCAACCCGTGATAATTAGGAAATGGCCAATTACAGTTCTAATCTGTGTACGTTCGATTTTACGGTTTATTGATTATTTTCAGCACTATTGAGATTCAAATTTTTTATGTTAAATTACTGATTATAAAATTGTCCTCAACGTACAGTATTTTCTAAAATAAATTAATTGAATAGTATCCTGTACTTGCATTTATATTTCTAAGCTCATTTGGTAATTTGTTAAGTATCTTTGACACTGGTACTTCTAATGTCCTCTCCCCATATTTATTTATTGAAACTTCTACCGAAAATTATTATCAAAGTTTCTTATTTCATATGTACGCATTATGAAAAAATTTCCCTACACCTACTCATAACATATGTACTTTTAAGCGTTTTATACCCGAATATGTGATTTGCATCCGTTCTCCTATTCATGAAAAAATCTATTCACATTTCATTGCTACTTACTTTTTAACTTGAACTTCCAGAAATACATTTCACCCTTCTGTTTTAAATATTTTGATCTAAATTTAAATTTAATTCAAATGATGCACCAGACTAAAATAATTTTCTATTTTTGCTACTTGCTTTACCTCGCACCGACACAGATACGTCTTATGGCGACGATTGGATAGGAAAGGCTAGAAGTTGGCCGTGGCCTTAATTAATGTATAGCCCCAGCGTTTGCCTGGTGTGAAAATGGGAAAGCATGGGAAAGTATCTTCAGGGCTGCCGTCAGTGGGATTTGAACCCACTATCTCTCGGATGCAAGCTCACAGCAGCGCGCCCCTAACCGCACGGCTAATTAATCCGGTAAATAGATTGTCGTTCTTCTGCCAAAAGGTAAGCGTACCCAAACAGAACAATGTAAAATGAACTTAATTTCATGAATCCTAGAAGCAACGGACAGGATTCGAACCGAAGTTGTCTTTGTAAGAAATCAGATTTGACTTGATCTCGCTCTCTTCAGGGAAGGGAACTTGTACCCAGGCTGTGAATATATATGATGCCATAATTTTACTTCAAGAAGAAAATGATGCACGATAAAGAGATAAGCATTGCTTTTGATTATTCATGACCATCTAAAAGGCTCTTACTCACTCATCACTGCACTAGGACGCACGCAATGTATCGCCGGCAAGTGATCTATACGTACAGTTATTGCAGACGCAATCCAGAAATTAATTTTTCCCACTATCCGGTGAAGATATATTAATTTGTCGCTGCAGTGGCTCGTATGGACGTAGTACATTTGTAATAAAAGTTCTGTTTCATATCAACTAAATTTATGAGAACAGAGGTGACATCCATTCGTATATTTCAAAAGGGTTAAATCGTAGCTATAGATTACAGTACATAATGAATTATTGTTATTATTATGATTAGTACAGTAGTTACGAATGTAGTACTACGCAAAGTAGGCTGCGTTAAGGCGGTTGTTTGCCTTCTTCTTTCTCCATATTTGCATCACCTTTTCGATCTTTCTGTTTCGTCCGCGTTGTTCCAGTCCATGTGTTCTGTTTTCCGATTGGTCCGTTTGTGAAATTCGGAATTCCTTCTTTGTAATGTCTTCTTCCTTCCAGCTTTGGATAATTTTTAATTTTTAGTGCCTGCTTTGACATTACTCCTCTTGTAATATCATTTGACTATTTGTTTTATGAAACTTTCGGGTTCCATTCTAATTTCTCCGTAAAATTGTTATCTGCCTTTTGTCACTGTGAACATCTCTGCATTGTGTGATATCCTTTGTATTTTTGAGTATGAATTTTTCGCTGTGAGTTCTGCGCTTATAATCTATATATATAAAATATATTTATGAAAACTAAAGTCAGTCAGTCCGGCCGTTCTATCCGGTCGATTTCCTTCATTCTTTTTTTAACCAAAAGGTATTAATGCACAGATTTGTCATAGGGTACTATAAATCAATTAACTTCCAACTTCCTCAAATTATTTGATTTTTTAATGCTTTTGTATCTTTGAAGCAATCATATCCTTGGTTCTAATTGAGTTACGGCGTTAGTTTTGGCCTAAAACACTCAGTGGATCAAGCTCTTTCATTTCAGTTCTTAACTATTCAAATTGGTTTATTGTGAGGAAAGTTATGAGTGCACATTCAATTTGACGTCTCATTTCTTCAACATTTTTTCTTATTGAAGCAATCATATCTTTTGTTCTAATTGAGGTACGCAGTTCGTCTTGGCCTAAAAACACTCAGTGGATCAAGCGCTTTCTTTGGAGGTAATAACTACTTAAAATGGTAAATTCTGAGAAAATGTATGAGTACATTTGTCTCCATGACGAAGATCTTTGAAGGACTTTTTAACAGTTCGGTGCGTAGTGTTGTTCCAAGGAACGTTTAATTCTATTTCTTTGTGTGATGTATTTTCAAGTGTTTTGTTGACATAATATTACATTCCAATACCACAGCAGATCATGTGCTTAATTTCACTAACTCTAAACTTTGCAAATACATCCGTGAGGATAGTAACGAACAACACCATACTTTGTACATTGCGGACGGAGCCAGTGGGAAACTGCTAGTTGTACTTATTATTGTGCATTACTCCTTTTCTGTTTTCCTGTTCAAATACATGTTTCCGATCCATAGAGACATCCTGGTTTAATTATGTATTGTAATGCCAGTTTTGTGTGATTGGAAATGCTTTTCTGTTTTGTTATACTGTAGATATTTGGGGCCAGTCGATATGTTGTTTTATGTTGTTTCCAATCTTGGCACCTAATTTCATTTCATTGAAGTAGGGTATTTAAATTGTGGGACTCGTTTGATTTTATAGTTCTTTGTATATTGTTTCCAGAAATGTTTGTGCTTCTTATTTCTTGGTGATATATTCTCCTTTTTCCAATGATAGCCGAAGATTTCGCTATTTCGTTTGGGAGTTCTGTTTTTCTTGCGCTGTTGTGAGTCTTTGGTTAGGTTATTAGTCGTCTGAAAGTGCTAGGCTATATATCTCTAATTTTCTTCCACCTATTACGATTATTTGGTTAATGTTGAGGGTTAGGTTTCGTTTGTGTCATTATTATAATTTGAAGGTCCAATCTAGCTGTGACTTACTGCTGATTTCATTTTAAATGGCCCTTATATACTCTTCCAAAGACCCTTCGGATCTATCAGTTCCCGTTTTATGGCTTATGAATAAAGAGGTATGAGGTATAAATATTGCTCCTTCAGTATATAAAACAGTGATTTGTGATCAACTGAGGAATAAGTGACCTTGAAGTCAATGAGTATCAGTATTCAATTTTTTCCTATAAGTTCTTCGATGATTGTATCGATACGAATATCATCTCTATTCTCATAAATTCAGTTGACATGAAATACTCTCCTTAGAGCATATATTACAAATGCATTACGTTATTTCAAAAGTCCTACTACAGTGATATTGTGCACTCTGTGCACTCCCTGCCTAGTCTTGTTCTGATTATGAGGTACTGGACAGGAGGAAGTACTTTCAGTTACCTACAAGGGAAAGCAGATTAGTTAAAAGATGATCTGGGGGTGTGTACTAACCACAAACCCTTCCATGTTTCATTAACGGGATTAGTGACGATAATACATGTGCTGGCAATGCTTTATTACGGAACAAGAGGCAATAGAAAGAGAATGTTTGGTGTGACGTGGCGAAGTTCCCTTTGAACGGTTATAATTTAATCTACTCTCATGAAAGTAGGCAGAATTGTTGCTCTCACACAGTCAGGGACAGCCGTTAAATTGTCCAGCCTGATTAAAATTGCAAATTTTAACTACATTACAAATTAAAGCAAATGTCCTCCATTTTGGGAGTAGTCCTCAAGTAAGAGGAAAGTGCTGACGGCAATAATTAAAGCTAAATGTTGTAAATTCGTTTTGTAGAAGTGGAAGTTACAACTCTGTTTTCACTCCAAATCTATGTACTAAAGGAGAATTAATATGCAGGGAGCACTCCGTCAGTAAGCGGAAAAAAAGAAAAGAAAAGTTATGCTCATTCTTACAATACTGCTCGTATAAGAGAAATATATTATTCTGCTTAACCACGTTATTCTGGGCTCCCTAGAATCACCCTGGCTCAATAATAGTTTCAGTCGGGCTTTTAAAGCCAGATGCCCTTCACGGGGCCATGTTATTCATCCAGGTGAAAATTCCACCCGATAATCTATAGCACGGCCCGTCGTACTAGATCTTGAACCAAGGGTAACGGCTGGGTGGCCGAGTAAGTGGTCCTGAGAATCGAGATACCAGTTACTATGGAATGGGAGTGAGAATTTCGGACATACTCCGAGTCATGGCCCTCCTTGTGCTCAGGCAGCTAGGACTATGCAATCCACCGGTGGTCCCTAACCGGCCAGAAGAGAGGTCCACACTCGGACTATGTGTAAGTAAGTGTAGCATTCTGTATCACATGATTCTAACCGAGTATGCTTAGAATGTTTTAAGCAAGGTTCGGAAATATGGGAGTAACTGAGTACCACTCCCATTTGACAGGCGAGTGACTCCTTGCAAACAACATTGCCAGTGGAATGGGGCTTATAGAAGAAAGCAGAACACACCCAGTCAGTAAAGATGATACATCTGGATATGTTAGGAGATAATGTTATCCGTGTAAGGGGAGAAAATGAGGAAGAAATAGGAACATGATGTTTGCTCGACTGGTGTTTAAAAGAGAAGGACAGAGTGTGTGGTAGGACTGTTCATCAGGAATCCTATTGCATGCAACATAGTTTCTATTAGGCACGCAAATGAGCGAAAGACGTGGTTAGATTTGACATTTGGAAGGAATTACAACAATAATTGTCTCAGTGTATTCACCATGTGAGGGTGCAGATGTGGATGAAGTTGACAATTTTCATGGTGCATGGCGTGACATTGCAGTCACGATCAAGAGCAAGGATAGTATAGTGCTAATGGGCGATTTCAATGCGAGATTTGGGAATAGAACCGGAGGATACGACACGATAATTGGTAAATATGGGGAAGATATGGAAGCTAATAGGAATGGGAAGCGTTTGCAGGACTTCTGTTCTACTATTTTTCAGAAGTTATGAATATAGATCCATAGTATACTATAGCTTAACTGACTTTGAATTCAGGATAACTGATAGGAATGCGCTGATTTTTTGCGGAATTTTCGATGTATGGACCATTATCTGATCTGTAGTGAACTAAGTATCTCTAGGCCTAGGATAGAGGAAGTGAAATTTGGCTGCAGACGAATAAGGGTAGGAAATCTCCAGGACGAGAGAATTAGAATGAAGTATATGGATATGATTAGTGAAAAGTTCCGGACGATGGACAGCAAGCAGATTCAGGGTATTGTACCGGGAAATGATTATGGGGCGAGAGCATGGGAAGGATCTCAAGTTGTGTGCGGTTACTCATGGAGCTGGTACAGAGAAGGATAATTTCGCAGGGCGAATAATAGATGGTAACTAAAATTTTTGACCATATTTATTGATATTCTCAAGTAAATCACCCTGCTGTTGATTTATCAAAATTAAATTTTCAATCGATCTTTTCAGAATGCAAAAATGAAATATATGCGCTGTTATATTCTGAGACATCCATTTGATGTTAATAATGTCCAAAATGAATACCAATTTTCTGAGATCTCAAACACCCTACTGTTCATCTGGGATCTGTTCTATAGACTCAAATTTAAAAGAACACTTTGTACAAAGAACTTCATTTAACCACTTGTTGATTTACCAAATTTCTAGACTGCATAGAAATTAAGTCCATCACTTGTGATTTAAACATAAAGTTTTTCTAAGATTATTAAACATAACATTCACTCACACTTCGTTTAACAATCTGATAGTTCAAATAAATATTTTCAATCACTTGCTGAAAACTCCTACAGTTCATCTAAACCAATTATGTAAGACGGTAAAATAGTGCACTTGTTTTATTGCAAGCCCGATAGTTCATCTAAGTGAAATGACTTCAATTTACACAAAATTTAAAGAGAAACCTACAGTTCAAAATTAGACCTGAAGTCTTCTTGAATAACCTCCTACAATTATTATAAACAGTGGGATTAGAATCCACACGAAGCACTTTTCCATTGACGAATGTAGCACTGTGAATGATTGAGTGCTTTATTAAAAAGTCAGGTGGTGTCTAAGTGTAATTACTCACTCAAACATGTATGAAATACACTTATATCACCTGTAGTCTGCTCATAAGGATAGATGAAGTACTGTCCTGCGGCTTGGTGATTGGAAATTTCTGCAGCGCGCACACCGAACTCGAACTCGGCACCAGCAGCGTAATACGTTCCATCCCACGAAGACACCACGTTATCATCCCTCGCAGAAACCACGATCAATCCCTCACTGGATACCACGAATATCCCACGAAGAAACCACGATTAATCCCACGCTGGAGATGACGTTCTACGTAGTGTAATATCACAACACTTCGCCAAGATTCCCGATGTTCTTTTAAAGAGAAATGTTGAAACACGGAAAGTTCAATTGGCACAATATAACGAGCTGTAGGACTCTTAATTTTCATTAATGAGTTGTATTTTACACTGATCTAAGTCTTGATGCACAGTTTGTACTCGCACTTTTGTTCTACGATGTTAAATACGTGACTCAGAATATCAGTCTATGATACAGTTTGAACCATAAGTCAAGTTAATGGGTCGTTTTAAAAATGGAAAGCACAGTCTTTCACTCACAGTTTATAAAACATGAATTGAACACTATCACAGTTCATAATAACCATTGATTATGTCTTAATTCAATCGTAGAATAACTATCACGTTTCGTGAAACATTCGAGAAAATGCAATTAATATCTCTCCTATAATAGTCTCTTGAATACTAATGTTCACAGCTTAAGAGGTTTTTATGAATGGGTTTGCATGACACGAGTTCGTATGACCTAATATTGCCATAAAATGACCTTAACTTTCAGTTCGTTTCTTATAGTAACAATCGAAATTTCGAGAAAATACGTGAAAATTAGTCACATTTAGTCCTATTAATTATTGAATATTTGAGTGGAATGGTATTTCAAACAGTTCACAATCGTAATTATGTACGAGAAATGCGTCCCAAAATTAATGAAGTTGTCATAAATTGAGAGGTCTGTTTATCACACACAATTTCCTAGTATGCTGTCACAGTCAAGGATCACGACAAAGTTCAAAAATGTGAGATTAACGAAGTCCACAATACCGTCAAATGGTAAAATAAACACTGGTATTCTCAATTATACTTCAACACACAGTCTCTGTCGTAAAATCACTCAGTTAAGACACGTGTAAATCTTATACGACGAAAACTCAGTTTGAGAAAACTTTACAACATCTCACACGCCACGACGCGTTTGAAACTTCACTTACTACGATCTCACACAAATTCAAATTTCTAGAATATAACTTTCATACCTCTCGCGAAGAGCGACGGAGCATAATGACGTCAAGTCATGATCGAGTCGTAGAGTTCAAGACACACTGACACACTGACTATACCCTCGGGGCGTCGACCTATTTATATCCGGCTGGAAGCAAGCTCTCTGAGTCAGGCGACAGAGGGGTGGTTATACATTCCAGACTTCAATTCATCATATCTTTTAAACCTCTAGGCGGATTAATCTCAAATTTGCAACATCGTGTATTTAAAATGTGAGCTACAAGCTGGTGTTAGTCTCATATTTATCGGTCAAGTCGTTGAGAAGTATAATAATTATTTCGAGACATTTCTACGGGGAGGTGAGATACATGTGGTGCTGACGTCACTCGACCTTTCCCCCTCTCATGCTGTCTTCCTCACACAGAGCAGTAGAGACGAGAACGTTCTCTCGTACAGCTGTTCGGACATCGTAACTCAGCCGTTCTTTCATGAATACAAATTTTATAACACATATGTGCCGGGGCCTATGCCTTCCCTATTTTGTCAGAGGGCAGGAAAACGTTTTGGACAGTAATAAAGAATCTTAGGAAGTTAGTAAAAATGAAATTAAAAGTGTTTTGGTAATTCAAGGGAATTCATAATAGATCCTAGAGAATCACTGGAGAGGTGGAGGGAATATTTTTAACATATTCTCAACGTGAAGGAAATTTTCCTGGTGGTGTTGCGAACAGCAAAGCTCATGGGGAGGAGAAAAATGATGTTTGTGAAATTACGTTGGAGGAAGTGGAAAGGATGGTAAATAAACGCCATTGTCATAAAGCAGCAGCAATAGATGAAATTAGACCTGAAATGGTGAAGTATAGTGGGAAAGCAGGGATAAAAGGTAGCGTAATCAGGTTAGCATGGAGTGCTATTAAGGTATTTCCCGATTGAACATAAGCAGTAATTGCACTTATATATAAGCAAGAGAACAGGGGGGATTGCAACAACTCTCGAGCTAACTCACTGATCAGTATACAAGGCAAGGTGTTGACTTATGATATTTTTTAAAGAAAAGGGTGCGATCAGTGGTTGAGAGTAAGTTGGATGAAAACCACTGAGGTTTTAGACCACAAAGGGGCAGACGGGAGCAGATTTTCAGTATGTGCCTGGTAACTGAAAATACTATGTTTAGGTTTCGTAGATCTAGGGAAGGGAGGGATTCAGTTAGGTAAAAATGTAGCGTGACTTTACATCGGGCGGCGGAAGTGTATGACTGTTCTTGAAGGGTTCTAACTAAAAGGTCCGAATAATATTACGGGTATGCCACTGCTGGTGTCAGTGGCAATCCATGAAAATCCACTCGCGAGTGTGTACGTTGGTTGAATACCGGTCACATGTTACCACGTTTACCATCAGGCCCTTATCGACATCACAAGTGTACATACCTTATAACTATTTGAGACTATCCTAATTCTTAATCTATAAATAAGAACGTCGAGAATTTACTTTTTGTTTGGAGTGATATAACGATTTAATTAAATCATCTTTTAATGAAACATACAGTGACTAGCAATAATAATTGAAAATAACAACATGTTCGGATAATAAAAAAAATTGAACATGACAATCAACGCAGCTGAATAAATATTTGTATGCTTCCATTGGTTGTTAAGTTCTTCCCACATAAGGCATTATAATATCGTACAATCAAAGAAACATGTTGGTGATCAGTTTAACCTTAGATGAATATATTAAACAATTAATCAATTCCAACATGACAATCTGCTGAAGGCTTAAAAATCTGATTATTAATTTAACTATTTACATTATTCGTTTCCGTCCGCCGACAAGAATAAGATAGAGAAACATGCATATCTCTCATTTGATGGCTACAATCTTGTCCTCCGATATTCTACTAATATGTAGTAAAAATCAAATTAGTGAAAACCTTATTAACAACTTGAGTGTTCGTGAATAATCTGCATTCAACGTCGTGAAACCTAACAATGACATGATCATGGACATCAAAATGAAACTTGTAGCTTATCTCCAATAAATAATAACCTAAATTATAGAATTGGAACGGCATACTCATGGAATCAAGAAAATGATAAACCTAAATAAATCAAATATTTATCTACACAACATCTTCAAAGATAATCATAATTTGGAGTTATCATGGTCCCACAGCATCTGGAATAGTCCGCAGATTTTTCCTGTAAAGATTTGTAGTTCTAATAATGACTACAGACATGCATACTACATTAACAACTACTCAATAGGAAGTACTGATTATGCATTACATCATACGACACTAATATTATTTCCAGTTATACGATATTTCGCATTTCTCATTGGTATTACTTGGTGTAGAAGATCTTCCAACCACAATTATTCACACAAATGCATGAAATTCGTTTCATTACCGTATCACTGGTTAATATTCTGACAACCATTCACACGTTCAATATGCCATAATCCTAAGGGATACATTATTTTGAAAATACAACTGTCAACCTTTAAATGCTTGTCCATTTATCCATATCAATCAATATATTCGCAAGATGAACACCTATTTTATTTCCTTCAACATTAACCTGTTTGGGATTCTCGAAGACTACGTTACATAGCTCGTAATACTTATTTCCAAACTAACTATTATACCATAATCAGGCATATTATAATTTCATTTTATCGACGACTCTATCATTCAATACTTCTTATCATTTCATATATACATTATGCTTACGCTTAATCCTTCATTCAAAACATTCAAGCATATTATCACCGAAGAAGACTATCTCATTCCCAAATACGTGTGAGATCCACTATTGTATCATCGCGGTCCAAATCAAATATTTCTCTTACGAAGATTGACATACATAACATAAACATTTCTTCATAGATTTCCAATCTCGACACATATCAATTGCTTTATGATTGCTCCAATAAGAATATCTATCCAATAAATGACATGTTGAAAAAATAAATTATGAAGACGGTAGGTCACGAAACATAATTTACAAATCCTTAGTAAAATCCTTGTATAAAACTTTGTAGTAGCGTGCTCGAAATCGGCTGAATAGTGCATGGAAAACTATGACTCCAATTACGCCATTATTTAGAAGATTAACGGCACTCCACGGATGTCATGAAATACCTAGCGACGATCATATCATATCATAATCACTCAACTTGTATACTATGAACACGTCACATTCTAATAACGTGAAAGAAAATCTACACTACTGTAATGCATCTACGTAATAGAATAAAGGAAAAGACAACGTTTTGGGTACTTATCGTGTTGACGGATTCTTGCAGATAGAGCTCCATCATTTCGGCTGTTGTAACATCATGGTTTAAATCATCTCAACATATTTCCAGACCCGCCAGGATTCCAACATCTCTTAGGCCTGCATTCTCATGCTGGTTGATGGCTCACAATAACAATCCTTCGTATAGGTAGGCATCATGATACCTAAAACTTGTACAACGGGGTTAGTATGGTATTACATACCAAAAATAAATAGATTAGCGTTTCTTTGCGATACACTTCTTATTATTTTCATATTAAACGCTATATCTCGTAAGTTTATAACTTACTTCCTGTATTATTATACGACAACTATTCAGATTCCTACTACTTATGACTAGCTTCCTTCTTGTCATGTATAATTGTCTTATGCGATGTTCAATCCCCTACTTTGCAATTACACTGTTCTTTCAAAATAAAACCCTATTCTATTATATCAATAATATGTTTGCTCGTGCTTTTATAATTCATAATAAATCATTGGCATATAACTTATTTTCCATATGTTTCTGGCATTTGAGGAATCGTCTTCCCGATATGAGACACTCTCGTAATTGGGAGTTCAGATAAATGAACACCCTCGATAATCCGTGTCAACTTCTTCAACTAAGTACCAATCGATTGCTTCATAACCCACTTCTCGATTACTCTAATATATCCGTAAGAGCAATATCATGCATAACCAGCGCAAATGAAATCGAATTTGACATGTATCATTCAACCCATTCCTTGGCCTCCATCGTATATATCGTTATTGGAACAAAACGTCACGCATAGAGAATCATTTTGTTCTTCCGACGAAATATAACATCTTCATTTACCAGTAATTGCTTGTGCTCAAATATTACATTCATAGACACAAAGTATTTGAATACCACGGGGTTCTGAGCTTATGAATTTGTATATACATCCATTTTCCGTTAAACTTATTATTCAATTGATCGAATTAACTCGAATTATTAATGTGTCTGGACGTAAAACGACTGGATATATATCTTCATACGATATCCATCAATTTCTTTCTTATCATGAATTTCATCAATGGTTCCTTTATCTTCGATGCGGAATCCATTGGAAGGTTATAGTAGTAAGCAGTCTGGCCTATGCTGACGACTTGGTCTCAATGGCAGATTGTCCCGAAATATTGCAGTCTAATATCAGGGAACTTAAAAATAGATGCAATGAGGATGGTATGAAAACTAAAGTGATGTCAGTAGGTAAGACATCCAAGGGAACTGAATATCAAGTTGGGAATACAAAGCTGGAACTGGTAGATAATTTCAAGTGTTTAGAATGTGTGCTCTTCCAGGATGTTAGCGTACAGTAGGAAATGAGATTGAGTCAAGTTACAGTAAAGCTAATGCAGTGAGCTCTCGGTTACAATTAAGAAGGAAATCAGCTACCGGACGAAACTATCTTTACATCGATCTGTTTTCACACCAACTTTGCTGTACGGGAGTGAAACCTGTGTGGACTCAGGTTATGTTATCCTTAAGTTACAAGTAACAAACATGAAAGTAGCGAGAATTATTGTTGGTACAAACGGGTGGGAACAATGGCAAAAGGGTAGCCGGAATGAGGCGATAAAGGCTAAGTTAGTAATGAACTCTATGGATGAAGCTGAATGCATAAACTGGCTTGGGTGGTGGGATCATGTGAGGCGAATGGTGGAGGATAGGTTACCCAGGAGAATATTGGACTCTGTTATGGAGCGTAAGAGAAGTAGAGGGAGACCAAGACGACGAAGTTAGACTCGGTTTCTAACGGTAAGTGGTGTGGAACTAAACGAGGCACAGAACTAGTTAGTAAATTCACGGAGGCTTGCAGACTGAACACTCTCCTCATTATTACTTTTCTTGATTTGGTACCTTTTGAAAAATTAGCTTTTGAATTATATTAGTAAATTTACTATTCAGATTTAAAGAGAAAGGCTTCCATTCATAGGCAACTAGAATTACAGAACAAGGTGCAGTCTCTAAGATGGAAGGAGGTTGTGGCGGTGGTGGTGGTGGTGATTATTATTTTAGGATGAAGTACAAATAGGCAAGGACTGTTTGTGATTAATAATAATAAAATCTAGCAATTTTCTATGATCCTTTAGACATGGCTACAAAGCACGTTACGCTTACATTACGCTTTAATACACAGGCGGATAAAGCAGGCCTCTAGATATCTCTGGAGAAAACGCAAATCATAACTAACATCAAGCCAGCACCAAGAGAGCTAATAGTAAACCAGGAGGCAATCAAACGGACATATAATTTTAAATATCTTGGCGAATGGATAGAACCGAATATCTCTGAAAACGAAGCTTTCACGTCACGCATGAATAAAATGGAAATGGCTTATCAACTGAGCAAAGACGTTTACAACAAAATTTCCATAGCTTTGAACGCAAAACTCAGACTTTACTGTACTGTCATAAGACCAGAGGCTTTGTATGCATTGGAATGCTTTGCTATGAACATGAAAGGCCTGATAGAAAAATTGGAAATTAAAGAGAGAACGATCTTAAGGAAAATTCTCGGCCAAATTAAAGACAAAGATGAATATAGACGTCGGCATAAGCACGAGCTGTACTCATGTCCAGAAGATCTCTGATGTCATGCGGAGAAGGAGAATTGCATTTCATGGCCACTTGCTAAGATTGAAACCCACACGATTATCTAACCAGATCTTTACATATTTTAAAGGTAAGAAGACCCAGCCAACTTGGCTCAAGGAGGTGGAAACAGACCTGCAGTAGATGGAAATAACTCATGAAAATATATAAGAACGTGATGAGGATGAAATGATGATGAAGACAACACATACACCCAGCCCCCGTGCCATTGGAATTAACCAATTAAGGTTAAAAACCTTGACCCGGCCGTGAATCGAACCCGGGACCCTCTGAACCGAAGGCCAGTACGATGACCGTTCAGCCAACGAGTCGGACAGGGGCGAAATTATGTGCTAGGACGGAATTTGGGCCCCCTACCTTAGTGATCTGTGAGGTTGTGATGCAGGATAGGTTTTGCTACGATATCCTACTTTGGTTAAAAAATGATGATGTGTTGTTGTGGTCTGATTTAATGTTAATAAGATGCTCCTGCAGGTTCACATTTGAGTATTCGATGATTCCAGGTAGAAAAAGGATCGGATGAGAGAGATCGTACCACCTGTCCACTTAGAGAGGACGAATCGCCAGTCTCTGCATTGGAAAAAGATATAATTTATGAATGTTAGGAAGAAGTAAATTATATTGAAATTCGAACACATTCCACATCACGACGCGCAGGTCGCCTACGGGAGTCAAATAGAAAGACCTGCACCTGGCGAGCCGAACCCGTCCTGGGATATCCCGGCACTAAAAGCCACCCGACATTGTTGCTCAATTAAGCTTTGTTTCTAATTGGAATCGGTGACATTAGACCTGCGATTAGTTTGTATTTCACAGGGACGGTTTGGTTGTAACCCACTCAGGAGGGAACTAAAAGACCACCAGGGTTTTCAAGAAAAAGTTTGCACGGTTTGTACCTAATGTTCAGCCACGCGCACACGCGTAGGCTCGTCTTGTTGTGAGAGTTGCTTGTGCGCACCACGTTTAGTTTCCGTGTACAAGGAGTATTCATTTTTCATACTGAGCTGAGTTAGTGCAGCATTCAAAGTTATGTGGATTCACGTCCTGTTATTCCTAGAGTGAGCTGTGATATGTGTATGAAATACTGGACTACATTTCAGTCGTGTGGTGTAGTTCCTGGCGTGTAATCGCTAGAGTGAGTTGGTAGGCGTGAGTTACTGTAGCGGCCATTATATTAAATCAGGGAATGTTCGTAACTTCCTCCCCCCTCATTTTTTTTGTTATTTATGAAGTTTATTATTGTTTATAGATGAGAACACGCAAACAGTGGGATAAAGAGGCTATCAAAAAGACTACTAAGGCAGTGAGTGACAACATAATGGATTAAAAACATGCAAGGAAAGCATTTAAAGTCCCACGAGTAACACTTAAATGACTATGTTAAAAAGAATACCAAGAAAACGTTTTTCATAAAAGGCCTTCAAATAATTCATTCTAGGGAACGTGTTAATGTGGTTAGAGAGGAAATATATATTAAAATCAATTGTACTTTCCATAAATTTGGTGGGGGACGAAATTAGGAACACGTTTTTCTAGTTTAGTTTTCGTAGTGTATTTGTTTACGTCAAATATTGACTACTTTACGATAAAACTGTTTCATTGTAACTTGCTCGTAAGTGGAGAATATATTCGGTAATATACATACCAGTTTCTAGTCTTGTCCATGATATTCCTGAATTTCTACAAGT
The DNA here is from genome assembly GCF_040414725.1 of Anabrus simplex. Taxonomy (NCBI): domain Eukaryota; kingdom Metazoa; phylum Arthropoda; class Insecta; order Orthoptera; family Tettigoniidae; genus Anabrus; species Anabrus simplex. The sequence continues at coordinate 328,626,173 of NC_090271.1, forward strand.
CCAAATATGCTAAGTAGATGAAATATGGAACTCTACCGCATCATCCTGGAAACGTCACATTCTAATTCTGTCGTTAGAAATACTAGTTCCTCAGAACAAATACCTGGCATATCTACAAACATGTCGTGACAACTCTATTCGTCTTCTCAAATAAACACATACAACTATAAAAATTATACGTAGAAATTTGCGGACGCTTCCCGTATTTGAAACGGTTAAGAAGGTAAGAGTATATGCCTACATAACTATTTACAACATAGATGCTGCAATTACTTTCATGACGACTCTGGCTTATGGCTCACCTTGTCAGCCGTTATGGACTCAGTCCTCCATATTTGCTGCATACAGAATTGTTCATGCAGGCAACATGTTTTCATCATTTGTCATCTTCCCCATTTCGGCTAAATAGAATATCTGCAAAAGGATCACACTTTATAACCGCACATGACTAATGTCTGTCTTTGCAGTAACTCGCGCTCGCACTCAAGTAAACTGATGAAACTAGGTTGTTTTGATCATCTGGTACAAAACTGTTAAATCAGTCGCCGACCTTATTACATTTAAAGACTTTCAAATTTACTGCTTGATCAATTATAGCCAATACTGACTGAATATACGCATACATTTCTCCTAACACAGTTCCTGACTAAGTCCAATTTATCTTGGAATGCAAGAGCGAGGTAGACACGTATGACCAGCTCCGCTTCGGCGTTTATGATCTGGTCAACTCCATCGCACCAAAAATCTTATCCAGAAAACCTGAAAATTGGCTTAAAATATTCCAGTCTCTTAGTTAATAACTTGAATAGCACGTAAACATATTTAGAAATACAAGGTGGTTTCATACAAGGATTTCCTTCCTTCGTTAGTGTTTACTAACAGTCTTGAGCTAATTATTCCCTCTGGTAATATTTCCTTGCTCCCTTAAAGGATTTGCGCCCACTCTATCTCTCCACACGTATTTAATTAATTTGGTTTGAATTTAATGAGCAAAATTAGCCATAATAAGGTAGAAATTCCATTTATTCTATTATTCCAACTAGGAGCATGGGCTTAATTGTGAATTAGTGCTCTATTGAGGTTTTTCGCGCCTAGCTATAATGGTAATAGCGCGTGTGCGGTATTAGCACGTGTCAAGGACACACGTGCCGACAGTTAATTAACTATCCCGCTTCTAAACGTGTATGTTAATTTCAAGATGATGGTCTGATCACCCATGCAAGTCTATGCTATATTTATGCTTCAGTAGGGGTAGTAAGATGTACTAAAACATCCCACAAAGTTTGGTTTAGCTATCACAAGTAGTTTTTTACACTAAACGTATCAAAAGTAATTTTGAGAAAACCAAGTATGAAATGTAAAATTGCAATAATTCACTCATACTTTTAATGAAGGCTAAAATAACCCTGCTGCACAGTCAAGATCCACTTCACTGTCCCCCTGCTTTAAAAGCATTTTCCTTCGGACTGACCTTGATTGTCTGGTGATTAACTCGGCTGCACGCTCTGTTTTTTTCAGTTCTTAATTTGTCCAAAAGTCGCAGTCCATTTGCTGTATGACAGCCAAAGTTGACGGTGGGATGCATTAACATTCTTATTATCCCGATGTTCCCTTCATTAAATGTTAACACAGCATCACTGACTCCCCATTTCAAAATACATTCTCGGGCACTCCAGTCCAGATAATATTGTTGAAGGACACATTTGGATTCTGAGTGTGATTATTCAGGTACGTTCTGAGGTCTGTATGAGCCAGATTCCTGTAGATTGGCTTTATTACCTCCATAACAGCTTCAAAAATATAATTACTTTGTTCAAAATACTTTACTCTATCGACAGGTGAAAACCACGGCGTACTACACGAAATAGTTTCAGTGATATCCATACACAAAGGACATACGTATTACATACATACATACACACATACATACATACATACATACATACATACATACATACATACATACATACATTATAGACCGTTATGCCTTTCAGCGTTCAGTCTGCAAGACTCTGTGAATTTACTAAACGTCGCCACAATCCACTATTTGCAAATAGTGCTGTGGCCACTTTTAGTTCTATTCCTCTTATCTTAAAATCGTTAGAAACTGAGCTTAATCATCGTCGTCTTGGTCTCCCTCTACTTCTCTTAGTCTCCATAACAGAGTCCTTTATTATCCTAGGTATCCTCCTCCATTCGCCTCACACGACCCCACCACTGAAGCTGGTTTTTGCTCACAGCTTCATCCATAGAGTTCATTCCTAACTTAGCATTTACCTCCTACCATTGTTCCCACCTGTTTGTACCAGCAATCACTCTCCGTACTTTCATGTCTGTTACTTCTAACTTATTAATAAAATATCCTGAGTCCACCCAGCACTCGCTCCAGTAAAGCAAAGTTGGTCTGAAAACAGACCGATGTAAAAATAATTTCGTCCCGGAGCTGATTCCTTCTTATAGAACACTGTTGTTCGTAACTGCGAGCTCACTGCATTAACTTTACAGCACCTTGATTCAATCTCACTTACTATATTACCATCCTGGGAGAACACACAACCTAAATACTTGAAATTATCTACGTGATCCAGCTTTGGGACCCTCACCAGGATTACCTGATTAAAGAACTGGAAAAAATCCAAAGAAAAGCAGCTCGATTTCTTCTGGATGATTTCCGACAAAAGAGTAGCGTTACAAAAATGTTGCAATGTTTGGGTTGGGAAGAATTGAGAGAAAGAAGAAGAGCTGCTCGACTGAGTGGTATGTTCCGAGCTGTCAGCGGAGAGATGGCGTGGAATGACATTAGTAGACGAATAAGTTTGAATGGCGTTTATAAAAGTAGAAAAGATCACAATATGAAAATAAAGTTGGAATTCAAGAGGAAAAACTGGGGCAAATATTCGTTTATAGGAAGGGGAGTTAGGGATTGGAATAACCAAGGGAGATGTTCAATAAATTTCCAATTTCTTTTAAATCATTTAGGAAAAGGCTAGGAAAGCAACAGATAGGGAATCTGCCACCTGGGCGACTACCCTAAATGCAGATCAGTATTGATTGATTGATTGATTTGTATCACCAATCTGACATTCAATTATGTTGAATTTCTTACCAACTGACATCAATTTATTCTTCGAAAGGCTAATTTTCATACCATACTCATTGCACCTATTTTCAAGTTCCAAGATATTAGGCTGCAGGCTTTCGGCACAATTTCCCATTAAGACCAAGTCACCGGGTGAGTAGGCCGTGTGGTTAGGTGCGCGCGGCTGTGAGCTTGCATCCGGGAGATAGTGGGTTCGAATCCCACTGTCGGCAGCCCCGAAAATGGTTTTCCGTGGTTTCCCATCTTCACGCCAGGCAAATGCTTGAGCTGTGCCTTAATTAAGGCCACGGCCGCTTCGTTGCAACTCCTAGCCTTTTACTATCCCATCGTCGCCATAAAACCTATCTGTGTCGGTGCGACGTAAAGCCACTAGCATAGGCCAGACTGCTTACTACATTTCCACCTAACTGAATCCCTCCCTGTCACTATATACCTATTATATTCGCAAATAACTCATGTCTCTCACTAGTACAGGGTCTCTTGTATAAACTAAGACCGTCGAAGTGGCGTCTTTACATTCCGACCAGTAAGCTGAAGTACGGGAGGCGCGCGTAGTTGTTCATCTTGCAAGCAGCCTGCAAGTGTTCGACCTGGCAAGTATCAGTCGCCATTCTGAATTGTATCAGCTGAGACAATTATCATTGCAGCAACATTCTGGTTTCAACTTAATGGTCGTGTGAACAGTGATAACTCTCTTTTTGTCGTGCAAAATATCCTAGTGGTTTTTTGAGAAGTCCCTCATTATAATAGGAAGATTAGTATTTGGTGTGCTGTTAATTCAAGAAGGATAATTGAGCCAATTTTTTTTGACGGCAGTAAATGCAGAGAGGTACCGTTCTTCCATCAGCGTGGATGATTTCAACAAGATTCAGCCTCTGCTCATACAGCAGGAGATCCCCTTCTTACAGTCTCGGAAGTGTTTGCAGAACGAGTGATCATTTCGAATCTCATTGAAATCATTTAAGAAAAGGCTAGGAAAACAACAGATAGGGAATCTGCCACCTGGGCGACTGCCCTTAATGCAGATCAGTAGTGACTGATTGATTGATGGATAGTCTACTTCCCTCTCGTTCTCCATATTTAACAATATGTGATTTTTACTTGTGGGGTAAACTGAAAGAAAAAGTGTATCGAGCAAATCCTCACACATTGGAGGAACGGAAGGAAAACATTACAGTGGCAGAACTCACTAGCGCCAGCCAGAATTTGGTACAGAGCCTGTATATCCCAGGAAGGACGACACTTCCAGCATCTTTTATAAGATAAGATTTCATATAATGTATACACGCTTAAAACCGGGCGGGCCGGGCTGAGTGGCTCAGTCAGTTGAGGCGCTGGCCTTCTGACCCCAACTTGGCAGGTTCTATCCTGGCTCTTTCCGGTGGTATTTGAAGGTGCTCAAATACCGTCAGCCTCGTGTCGGTAGATTTACTGGCACGTAAAAGAACTCCGGCGGGACAAAATTCCGGCACCTCGGCGTCTCCGAAAACCGTAAGGCAAATAGCATTATAAAAACAGGGCGGCCAAGCGCGAAATATGTTCGGCTGAATCAGCTGCCGTACACACTGTGCGTTCGGTGTTAGTTTATGTGAGAGACCCTGTATAAGTACAGAGCTCTGCTAACGACCAAGCCTACACTAAGCAAGCCACGTAGCTTTTTGCTCGTCCTTTGAATGGGCTTCCCACCAACTCGATATGAGTGCCTCACTTGAGATTGCCGTAAACTGCCGTTGGTGATCGCAGCAGTGCAGCACTTACAGCGTTGAATATTTTTTGAATCGTTAGATGATTACAAATATCCCATACTCGCAATGAATGGCCTTCCGTTAGGTAAGTCTCTGATTTATTTGTGTTTACGTGCATCATTAAAAATAGTCGGGCCCGTGGTATAGGAGTAGCGCGGCTGCCTCTCGCCCAGAGGCCCCGGGTTCGATTCTCGACCAGTCAGGGATTTTATCTCAACCTGAGGGCTGGTTCGAGGTCCACTCAGCCTATGCGATTAGAATTGTGGAGCTATCTGACGGTGAGATGGCGTCCTCGGTCTCGAAAGCCCAGAATAACGACCGAGAGGATCCGTCGTGCTGACCACACGACCCCTCGTAATCTGCAGGCCTTCGGGCTGAGCAGTGGTCGCTCGCTGGGTAGGCCAAGACCCTTTCAAGGGCGTTAAGTGCCGAGGGGTTTTGGTCTTTTTGGCATCATTAAATGGATCAGTCAACATTGTCAAGCTATAAACTTTAACAAGACTTTTTCTGCGCGAATAATTAATTGAAGCGTACATTATGATAAATCATAAAATATAAATTAAAATAGAACGTTTCACTCCCGAGTTTCATTATTATTAATATGATGATATATTTCATTTTTCGTATTAAACATGTTTGTGAATTGAACACTGTCGAGATTGTGTGATAAGGGTTTTCATCAGTTGCACCGTGGTTGATACGAGAGATCCAGTGGGCAATTGTGTTAATGGGTTCAGTTAATCATATAATTCATACAGTAAATTTATATTGATACGATTTTATTAAAATTACACACGACAGTTTAGAATGAAAGAGGTACAGATACAAAAAATATATTTTTATGTATATTTTTGCTGCCACTACAGTAATGTATTTTATGTATTATATCTCTTGGTAGGTACCACATTATGAGTTACTGATTTCTAGATAGCATTACCTACACTGGATATCGAAAACACACACAAGGACGCCATGTTGACGTTACAACGTCATCAGGGTGCATGTACTTGAACCTTACTGTAACGAAGTAATACGTTCACATTTCGGTTTGTAACACCGGAAGTAAATATTCGGTCCGAATGGTCGGGTACCGTTTGATTGAAAATGTTAAACATGATCACGAAGCTGTTTTTGTCGTAGTTAAAAATAAATGTGAAAGAAAGGACATATATAGCAGGAGAATTACTAATATCGACGAGTAAGAACGAGAGGGTAAAAACAAAATATTAAAATACAATTTTCCCAGAGCATTTCGGTTAAGCCGGGTTTCGGCTAAGCGAAGTTCGGTTAAGCGGGGTTCCACTGTAATAAAAATAATAATAAAGAGGTGGAAAGCTACCTCCAGGAGATGGAGATCACATATGAAGGTACACCAAAACGCAAACCACGCAGGAGGAAACTAAATGACCACCAGGGTTTTCAAGAAACGCAAAGTTGAAGACGGGAAAGACGTGGACGGGGAAAAGAAAAGACCAACACTGCCAACGAATGAAGGAGCACTGGGTAAAGAGAAGAACACAAGGACCTGATGTCCTTCCTCCATTAGGCCTACATTCCTCAAAACCATCATGACATTTACCGTGCTCTTCAACCAGACACGCAAGGTGTAAACAACGAGGGGGAAGTGAATCCAGACGGCTGAAAGTAAGTACTCAAGAACCTCGTTTATCCGGCCCTCATTATTCCGGATCTCCTGTTTATCCGAAATTAATAAACATTTCTTTTTACCTGAACAGTATTTCTTTTATGGCGTCGAATCTTCTTGAATTTCTTTTCCGCCAAGGATAGTTAAGGACAGGAATTGGAAGTAAGTCGGCCACGGGGTATCAAGGGTACCGTCCAGGCGTTCGTCTGAAATTGAGAATGGGAAACTGTTGAAAACCATTCCTAGGACGGCCGAGGTAGGATTCGAACCCACGCTCTTCTAAATGCAAAGCAACCGGGCGAGATGGCGGAGCATTTAGGGACGCGCGACTGTGAGCTTGCATCCGGGAGATAGTCGGTTCGAGCCCCACTGTCGGCAGCTCTGAAGATGGTTTTCCATGGTTTCCCGTTTTCACTCCAGGCAAATGCTGGGGATGTACCTTAATTAAGGACACGGCCGAATCCTTCCAACTCCTAGGCCTCTCCTATCCCATAGTCACCGTAATACCTATCTGTGTTGGTGCGTCAAAACAAATTGTAAAAGAAAAAAATGCGACGCACTATTAATTCACTGATGGTGAATTCGAAAATGAAACTGGTGCTCCATCAGAAGAAACAATGAAGAGGCAACAATGCAGCTGGACAAACTGATGGCCTATTTATAATCCTTGACTGAAACCACACCGGCAGAGCTGTTGTTAGTAAAACGTCTTCGTGATGGTGCAGCACGCAAACGATATACAAATGTAAAACAGAAAAAAATCGCACATTATTCTAGTGCATAAAATAGAGTCGTAAATGTAAGAAAAGTGTTCTTATATTCTTTTATACAATTGAAAAAGTTATTACTGTAGAACTTATGTTAATAGATTATATAACATGTACTGTTTTTTTTTTACTTCTCCGGATTATCCGTATTTTCGATAATCCGGATCAGTTCCGGTCTCACTTAAACCGGATAAACGAGGTTCTTGTGAAAGTAAGTATAGGTTCAGGTACAGACGACTGCTTAGAGTCAGTGTGACTTGAACCCCAGACATCATTAGTAAACCTTAAATGTAACAAGATATTTATGTTGAACTAAATCTGAACCTAAATATATTTTTAAACAATTAATTAATGAGAATGATAATAATAATTTTATTTATTCTAGCAAAGTTAGGGATGTACTCCCTTTCCTAGACATAACCGGTCTTTACAAATAACACTCTTGATAAAAATTACTGATGACAATAATATGAAAACAATGAAAATAATATTAACAACAGTAACAGTAATAGTAATAATAAACATAATCACACGTAAAAACAATTTATGTCATCTATATAATACACATCGTACGTAGAGCACATTAAAATATATATCAATAATGAGTAGTATAAATATTGCTTAAGGGAAAGTTTCTTCTTCATCTGATATGGTTCCTCTGAACTTTACTTGTGACCTGGTGTTGCTTAAAGTCTGTTTGATTAGGTTGTGGGTCTTCTCATCTAGTCCTAGTTCCTGCAAAATCTTCATAACAGTAGGTCTGTCTGCTGAGTCATATGCCTTTGTAAAGTCGACGAAAATGACAACGTATTTCTTACCGGCCATTTTTGCTTGATGTAATTCTGATTGAAGATTGAGTATCCGTTATGTACAAGAGCGTCCTTTCCTAAACCCTGTCTGGTACTCTCCTAATTGTGGGTCTAGTTGAGGTTCGGCTCTATTTAATTAGGCTTTAGAGAAAATTTTGTATATGACAGGTACCAATGAGATTCCTCGATAATTATTGATGTCAGTCAAGTCTGCTTTGCTGTGTAAGGGATGAACCAATGCAGTGGTCCAGTCACTAGGTAACGTTTCGGTCTCCAGGATGTTTTGTAGAATTTCTGTCAACTTGCTTACAGTCTTGTCTCCAGCCTGCTTCCAAAGTTCGGCTACTATTGAATCTTCTCCGGATGCTTTGTTGTTTTTCAGAGACTGGATAATTTGTATTACTTCTTCTTTGGATGGTGGTTGCGAGTTTGGTTGCTTGATGTTGTCTTGGTAAGTAAAAAAGGGTATCAGGTGATTCACAATTAAGGGGATTCTCGAAGTACTTGGCGAATTATACAATAATAATAGCAATAATAAAATAATAATAATAATAATAATAATAATAATAATAATAATAATAATAATTCCTGTTCTTCAAGAAAGAAAGATATCATGGAACGAACTATAGGGTAAAAAACTGTTTTTTTTAATGCTACACGTGCATTCTGGCAGAAGTCATAATATAAAAATCGGGTTTGCTTAGTAGCGAAACGCCTCAGAGGAAGAGCGGAGTTATATATCTAGTTGATAGAATCTATGGAGACCAAGAAAATTTAGCGAGTGGGTGGTTGTTAGGGCAAGATTAGCAACCAAAATACACTCTTAGTAATTTATCTACAAAGCAATTGTAGCAAAATCCAGCATGGAGGCACTTAGGGCAATAAAATGAAATAAAATTATGCCCTCACATCAATTAAAACAAGCTCTTGACTCTTAAGATAACACGTTCACACAACCACCACATCAATTAAATGCTCAAATACTCCCTGATACCCACTAACACTACACAGAACGCGAGAAAAGATGTTAAGATAGCGGAGCTCCACTACACATGATCTCTTCCAGTGAGCTTCTATTATTATTATTATTATTATTATTATTATTATTATTATTATTATTATTATTATTATTATTATATTTATTATTATTATTACGGGTTTACCCGTGGAATGCAGAGGTGAAAGAAGGTGCGGGCTGGAATGGGTCTAACTACAATCCAAGAAATGAATTAAAATTTTAACGAAGGTTATATTTTTTAAAATGGCATTTTAACAATTTTCACATAGAATTTGAAAATTTAACAACAAGTCAACAAAATCAACAGTCAGGTGCATGACTAGGAAAAGCCAAGATTCACAACTATTCTGGGCCTTACGCCCCTCGTTTTACAATTTCCTTGGGCTCATAGCTCAAAACACCTATCTACCAAAGGGCAGATATCCCCTAATTACATGAAGCCCTTGCTCTCACCTAGCAATGTCAAGCCTCCTAGAGGCACATATCCAAATATAAGAAAGAGCTGACCCGCTCTCAATTTTTCCAGCCTATTAAAGGCAATACCAGACTTTTACACAAAATTGCCATCAAGGCACAGCTTACATCAAATGCAACGGGGGTATCTTGTACCCAACATACTGGGCCTTAGTAGAAAAATAACAGGTTTAGTTAATGGCCCAAAAAGCAAAACGAATGCAGGTGAGAGTCTGCACTCCTACATGATACTTCTTAAAACCTAAGGGGCACTAGGCCGATGAAACAGGGGCTATTCCCAAACTATGGAGGTGACTCGTCTACAGAATAAATTTAACACATTAAGGAAGAGTAGAAGAACGGTTACGAAAACGTAGTCACCTCAAATTCAAAATGAAGTGGACCTCCAGAGGGTAAGGCACTCCCTATCCCCGATTTACAGTTAAAGATATATGAATATATAGAAAACGATGGGAGATTACATGTTTATTACATAGCAAAGGTTCCGGACCTTCCCCGCGGATTAAACTGCTGAGCTAGCAAAAATAAAGATGTTAAGTGGCCATTACCTTGTTGAAGAGCTGCTGTCGGATGAAAGAGGCGCTTCCCGCCTCCTGCTACACTTCCATACACTATGCTAGATGTTGTTCGAGTGGCCGAGAGACAAGAAAATCAGCAGTTTTTATACTCTCGGGTATGATTCGAGACCTTTCATGAATAATTAAGACACACCCATAGGCGTTTATTGGGTAGCTTACAGTTACACATCAAAATCGAAGAAGAAAGACACGTTTGGTCAAAAATTAATTACAGAAATTCTGAATTGGCTAAGTTCAAAACTGGCGAAAAGAAAAAAGTTATATTGCCAACCCACAAATGAAAGAACGAAATTCAGTAAAGAACAAACTTATGAATATAACATTTCTTCAAGTAAGGTTCTTCCACTTCGCACCAGGGTGCATGGTCATAGTTTTTTAGTAGGGGCATCTATAAGAGAATGTCCACACTTCTTGATCAATGGAAAACAAAACAAGTTGAAATCCACACAGTATTGACAACTTCGTAATCACAAAATTTACTCTAGTGACATCTTCTGAGAAACTAATGAGTTGATCCATTTTTTGAAGTTCAGAGTTTCTCCTGTAGAGGTGTACTTATTGGCGCAATATTTAAACTTGCGGCGTAGAGGTGTACCGCCCGGTACAATTATTATTATTGTGCAGGTCTTTCCAGTCAACACCTATAGGCGGCTTGTGCATCGGAGATAATGTAGTGCTTTCTTAGCTAAAAGCTGCTATTGAAGACGGCTCAAACACTTAGTACCCGAACCAGATGAATTAACCGATGCATGGGGAATCGATCCCGGGTACCCTTTTTCCAAAGGCCAGGGTGATAAGCGGGCGGTTACAAGCGAAGAACATTTAAACTAACTCAGGCAAGATAAGCGTTTAGTCAAGGTGAAAATATATTTTCGGTATAGCTAAAGGGTTGAGCCGGCCCCGAGGTGCAGGGGTAGAGAGCCTGCTTCTTACTCAGATGTCACGGACTACATTTCCGGTTAGGTCAGGGACATTTACCTGTATCTGAAGTCTGATTCGACATCCATTTAGCCAAAGTGATAATAGTGTGAGGAGCTATCGACGGTGAGTTAGCGTCCCCGGTCTAGAAAGCCAACAACGGCCGAGAGGATTCGTCGTGCTGACCACACGCCACTTGGTAATCTCCAGGCCTTCGGGCTGAGCGGCGGTCACTTCATAGGTCATGGCCCCTCCGGTCTGTTGCTTCATGTGTTTTTTAAATTACAATGGTTGCCAGTTACGCGGGGAGAACAATTTATTATTGTGCTAAATTAGTCAGTGTGTATCATATAAAAATATTATAGTACAGTAAATACTTTGTAATGAAACATCCCAGAGTAGCAATAACTCATGTACAGAATCAGAGTATTGAACAATCCCATAATGCACACACGAGGATTTAATGACAAAGCGTAAGCGAATATGGCGAAGCGATGAAGTGTGAGACGTATATTAGATTATGGAAGATATTTTCATCGTGTGTGACCCTGGGCAGCGAACCCCATAGATAACGGGTTATGTAATGCATGAACAAGCCCGTTTTACCACACAACTGAATTGTTTTTCAGTGTGGCCAACCTGGTTGCATTAAAACAATACGTCCACCCACAATGCTTTGTGAACAGAGGGGAGCGACCGAGTTGATTCAATCAGTGATTATCAACATTTGCGAAAGCACAAAGAGATTTCCGCGCTGACCCTGGGCTCGCCACACTGCACAGGACCGTATCATCAAACACACTGTCCCTCAGGGCAAAACACACTAGTCATGAGCTACGTTCTACTGCGTGTCGTGATTTACGTGGAGGCTACTGATCTCTTCCTGGGCCAGAATGAACAAGGACACATTGGTGGTCTTGATTGTGAAAACTGTGAAATCTGTTGGGCAGTGGGAATGATGGAATGAAGAAGGACGATAAAATTGGCACTTTCTAGGAACCAAATATTTCTGAAAAAGAGTCACATTTTCATTGCATTGGCACCAGTCTGAATAATGGAATGAAGAAGGACGTTAAAACTGGCAATTTCTATGTACCAAATATCCTGAAAAGAAGTGACATTTTCATTGCAATGGCACGAATGATGGTAATAAGATATTTCGTCTTATTAATATTCCATCCATTATCTAAAGGCTAAGCCTTGTCGCTGCAGCCACATCCCACGGTCTTCAGCAGTCCTTTTCATCGTGACATAGGAAGCAAAACCCTGCTGATTGATTGCGTTCGTAAGGAATGAGAGATGTGGTCTTCCTCTCGACTTCTTCCCAATGACTTTTCCTTCGAAGACATTCTGGAGAAAGGTGTCATGTCGTGGGACGTGTCCAAGAAATTTAGCTTTCCTCTGCTCATTCAAGATTTGGATATTCGCGTTAGTTTTTCTGTCCAACTCGTCCCTGTCAGTCTTCTCGAGAACCATATTTCCGCAGCTTCTAGTATTGATTGTGCTTGCTTTCCCAAAGTCCAGGTCTCACAACTGCAAGTTAGCACACTCCAAACACAGGTTTTAATAAATTTCTTCCTGGTTTCAAATACTATGTGATTATTTAATAATCTTTGTTCGTATCGGCCTGCTAAGGACCACGTTCTTCTCTGGGCCTTGATCTTTACCCAGTGCTCCTTCATTCGTTGGCAGTGTTGGTCTTTTCTTTCCCCCGGTTCACGTCTTTCCCGTCTTCAACTCTGTCGTTTCTTGAAAACCCTGGTGGTCTTTTAGTTTCCTCCTGCGTGGTTTGCGTTTTGGTGTATCTTCATATGTGATCCCCATCTCCTGGAGGTAGCTTTCCACCTGTTTATTATTATTTTTATTGCAGTAGAACCCCGCTTAACCGAACTTCGCCTAGCCGAAACCCGGCTTAACCGAAATGCTCTGGTAAAATTGTATTTTAATATTTTGTTTTTCCCCTCTCGTTCTTACTCGTCGATATTAGTAATTCTCCTGCTATATGTGATGAGAGCTACTAAGCAAACCCTATTTTTATATTATGACTTGTGCCAGAATGCAAGTGTAGCATAAAAAAAAAAAAACAGTTTCATACCCCATAGTTCGTTCCGTGATATCTTTCTTTCTTGAACAAGAGGAATTATTATTATTATTATTATTATTATTATTATTATTATTATTATTATTATTATTATTGTATAATTTGTCATGAAGACTATGTAGACTGTGTTTTTTAATATATATATTTTTTATTGTCAACATAGCATATTACAATACATATAATTCAAATACAATATACCGTACTTCAAACGAGAAGATTGCTAAACAACAAACACACACCTTTTGTTAGTCGACTAACTGGAGTATTCTATGCCAGCGAAAACACAATATACAATAAGTGAATAAAGGAGCGAGAATTTACATCAGATACACACTCCTTGCCGACAATCACACACACCAACCAACAATTGTCACAGTAATAGGAGCTAGAGAAGTAAGAAATAACACAAGCTAAACCATAGAACTCGTGCACCACTGTGTAAGTTCGCGTAGTAAAATAACACTCTTGTGACCGAGAGAGAAGTTTTAGTAGTTACACTATTCACATAGTTACATTGTTAGATGACTGCTACCAGTTTATTAATAAAGTCCCCAATATAGAGCTTCTTCTGAGGGGACGCGAGGGCTTTGTATACACTAACACTGATGTCGGCGAAGAGCTCTTGTTTGGTGTAGGGTCTTTTGGCTTGTAACACACAATGTACATAAGTGCCTAAGAGGAGCACTACAGTATTATTTAGCTGAACCGGTCTCAAGCTAAAGGTAGGTCGAATTGTCCATTCAGAGGCAATATAGATCTTGGGCTGATTTATAATAGAATGTAGTTTCACTTTAAATTCACTCCACAATTGTTGGGTGACGCCACATTCCGTCAGTCTATGTTGCATTGTATCCCTAGGAGCTCGGCAAAATCCACAGGCGGCGTTGTTTCGCATATGGATGCGATGGAGGTTGCTATTTGTAGGAATGATATCATGAACTACCTTATACCACGTATCACATATTATTTGAGGGAGAATGCGATTTGAGATGTTCCGCCAGACTCGGTACCAGTTTATTAACATCGCTGTCCGAACGATTTTCGGGGCTTGATACTGCTGTGTATGCACATACGTATAAAGTTTCTTCGTAGTAATGTCTGGACATAGGAGGAGACCACGGGGAACGTAGCTCATCTCACATCGCATATACCGTGCATGTGGCGCGTGGTGGTGGATATCGTAAAATGCTGGCGGGTTCTTAATCTCTTCCGGGTTACACATTCCCAGTAAAATTTGCCGGATTTGCGGTTGTCTGCTGCTTGCATCTTCCTGAGATTCCGTAACAAGAAGAGCACTTTACTTGTAAGCTGTACATCAATAAGACCAATACCTCCTTCAAATTTAGCTAGCATGAGTGTAGGTCGTGCGACGCGGAAAAGTGATCCTTGTCAGATATACCAGCCTACTGCTGAAACTATACGGATGCCAACTACTCTTGGCATTGGTAAAATTTGGCTTAAATACCAGATTTTGCTTAGACCATACATATTGAGACATTGCACTCGTTGTTGTAACACCACGAATTTATATTTAACTTGGTGCAGTATACTTTTCACCGATACAAGGGCAAGGGACCATTTGTTTTAATCATCTGATGTATGCTATTACAGAACTAGATGCCGACTATCTTAATCTCATCAGTTATCTGCATCCATGAGGGAACATTTTCGGAAGTCCTGCTTCGATACCTTATCCGCATAGTTTTAGTTTTTTGGAAGTTGAGATGTGCACCGGAATATTGTCCATAAGTGTCGAGCTCGGTGAAAAGACGCTGGTAGTCAGCATTGCGATCCAGAATTAATGTGACATAATCAGCGTAGACAAAGACGTCGATCATACCATGCGGGAAAATAAGTAATACATTGATAATAAAGGATTTCAATGATAGCACAAAAAGCATCATCGATAAGGGACAACCTTGCCGTACTCCTCCTGTAATTTTGATAGGGTTTGAAAGGTAACCGTTCACAGTTATTTTACAAGAGCCGCCAGTCAGTATCTTAGCCATCAGAGTGGTAAAAGGCATAGTGAAACCTAATGCTTTAAACACTTCGATCAAGTAACCATGGTTAACTCTATCAAATGCGTGATCAAAGTCCAAGGAGAGCAGCTGTCGCCGTTGCTTCTCTACGAGTGAGCTACTAATCATATCGCGAATGGCACAGACAGTGTTCAAAATACTTCTTCCTTGAACAGCTCCTGACTGTTGGCTGGAGGTTACGTCTGCTAAGAAATTATTGAGCCGTTGTTTCAAGCAGCGAGTAAGTAACTTGTAATCAAAATTGAGGAGTGTGATAGGTCTAAAGTCGGCTGGGGTCATTGGTTTCCCTTTCCTTGGAATTAGAACTATTTGACCTTCCTTCATCTTTGTACTGTTCCTGTCAGGTGGTAGGGCGTTTTTTAGTATCAGCACAATTTCGGCTTTGATGATTGGCCATAGCTGTACATAGAATTCCTTCCCCAGTCCATCTATTCCTGGTGATTTATGGGATGCGCTCTGCTTGATTGCTTGATATATTACGTCTTCCGTTAACTCAGCCGTCAAACTGTCTTGTTCACGGTGCTGAATCCTTCCACGAATTCCATCGAAGAACGTGTGTCGGTGATCAAGATGGGTTACCTCGCCTTCTCCATACAAGTCTTGAAAGAAGTTTTCAAGCGTTGCTTGTATCCGTGGGTGGTCTTGAACAATTTGGCCGTCCTGGGTAGTAATCTGATGAACATATTTCTGTCGCCCCCTGCGACATTCTCGAAGGAAGTGATATATGGAAGGAGCCTCTTCGCTGTTATAATGGTTGTCTCGAGCGCGAATTTTCAAACCTTCTTGGTATCTCTTGTGCAGTGTCAATAGCTGGGCTCGTAGTTGCTTAATGCGCTGGTACGTTCGCGGATTGGTAGGATCTGAAGTATAGAGCTGCCGTAAACATCTGTAATAAAAGTCCGTAGTCTGGTTGAGTAGCCGTCGACGTTGGGAACTGTAGGCCTTCAATAACCCTATTGTTCGAGGTTTAGCATATAACAACCACCAATCTAATATATCTCGATAGTGGTGCATATGTCGTTTCCATCTTTCCCATTCAGTGGAGAAGCGTCCGACTCGTTGGCTGAACGGTCAGCGTACTGGCCTTCGGTTCAGAGGGTCCCGGGTTCGATTCCCGGCCGGGTCGGGGATTTTTACCTTAATTGGTTAATTCCAATGGCCCGGGGGCTGGGTCTATGTGTTGTCTCCATCATCATTTCATCCTCATCAAGACGCGCAGGTCACCTACGGGTGTCAAATAAAAAGACCTGCAGCTGGCGAGCCGAACCCGTCCTGGGATATCCCGGCACTAAAAGCCATACGACATTTCAGTGGAGAAGCGGTCCTGTAACTCCTCTTCAAGCAAAATATTGCAGTTTAATTTCCATGTACCCCTTCCTCGTGCCGGCCCCATAGCCGGCTGTCTGACCTTACAAATATAAGCACAGTGATTCGAAAATTCCACCGGGCATAAATCAACTTCACGTAGCTCGTCTTGTAAATGGGTACTAATGTAAGTGCGGTCCAAGCTCCCGTGTTGTAAAAATATGTGTAACCAGGGCTGTGGGGTTTCTTCAGTTCCCACGTATCCTTCAATTGTAAACCTTGTATCAGCGCAGCTAACGCAGGGCAGCCCTGAAAGTTACCTGTTTGGTCCTTAGGCGAAAGTACTGCATTAAAATCGCCTCCAAGGGTCATGTTACCGTTAAATTGTTGAAGAAGGGGTAAGATTTCTGTCGTAAAAAAGGTCCTTCGTTCGAGTCTTGCGTTCGAGCCAGTACCAGTAAAAGAGCCCGACTCCCAGATTATATTTTAAAGTAAGCAAGGATATAGTTCTCAGGGCAAAAACTGGGTGACTAGTAGCTAGGGCTCGGTACAGGAGGTAGGGTCCTATCTACAAGAAAACTTTGACTCTGACTGAACATGAGTTTATTCATATAAGACATGAAATTGCACATCACCTCCAGGTAGATATAAGTTGTCTTCCACATAGTCCTATAATATGGCTCGGATTCTCCAGTTCACCAAGCCGAGCAGGTTGGACCACGTTCCAGAAGATTCCAGGGACTCCGTACAGAAGCGGTTGGACTGTCTGGGTTGGTAGAAGGTAGAGATGCCTCGAACTTTCGAGGCCCAGGTTGAACCCCGATAATCCTGGTGATGTTGCAGATAATCATTTACTACCTCGATCCAATGTGACTGAGAGGGTTGATGTCTCCAAGGTCACTCGCAGTACTGATAAATCTGAGTTCATAAAAACCTTGGGTGATTAACCAATTAGCGAAGTTACTGGTTATTATTCGTCAAGACTTTCAAAATTTAACACTCGTAAAATGATATATCTCTGCATATGAGGAAAATCAATAATTTCAGTGTTCACCACTAGCAAAAGTCTTCGACTCTGAATAAATACTGGCAAAAAACACAAGTCCCTTCTCATGAAACTATGACCAAATTTAAAGTTCATCACTGGCGAAGGTACAAGTCTTTGAATGAACACAGACGAAAAACATAAGTCCATCCGCATGAAAGTCTGAATAGATTTAAAGTTCATCACTGGTGGAATTTATAAAGTTTTGAATCAACACTGGCGAATGTACAAGTCTTTGAGTGAACATGTACGAAAAACACAAGTCCATCCACATGAATAAATTTACAGTCTATCACTGGCAAAATTTATAAGTTTTTGAATCAACACTGGCGAATGTACAAGTCTTTGAGTGAACATGTACGAAAACACAAGTCCATCCACATGAATAAATTTACAGTCTATCATTGGCGAAATTTATAAGTCTTTGAATAAACACAGGTGAAATCCTAAATTTATGTTTTAAAGACGTTGAATGAAGTTAGAGTTCATCACCGGCAAAGTTTATAAGTCTTTGATCCAGTACCAGCAAAATCAAAAATTTATGCTTACGGGAACTTAAAGCACATTCAGAGATCATCACTAGCAAAGTTTAAAAATCACTGTTTATTAGAGGAATGAGTCTCTTAACACTCGCAAATATTTCAGGTTCAATTTATGAATAATTCGTTCTTAAACACACGTAAATAATAGAAGTCCAATTATGAATTTAGCACACGTAAAGAATACAAGTCCATTTCATGAATAATTGGAAAAATTCCAATCTCGAACACCCGTAAATATTGTAAGTTCAATTATGAAGACTTAGAAAATGTTCTTTAACACTCGAAATATTGCAAGTCCACTTGAGAATACTTGGAAGAATTCGTTCTCCCACACTCGAAGAAAATACAAGTTCACTTTATGAATACTTAGAAAATTACAGAGTTCCTCGTCGGGACTGTCACTACACGACGAAAGTAGCAGCGAGAGTGTCCACGCTGACTACTCAGCTGTAACTGAGTGAACAGGCTACAGTGGGCCCTCCTTTTATTCGATCCGGGGCGTCTACGTCACAATACGGCTTGACTGAATATCTCCTAAATCCCTAGATGGATTTACTTGAAACTCGAGCATTGCGACGTTCAGGTGATCCCAAACAAGACGATATATCGCTCAAGCCGCTAGCATAATTATTACGGGAGTTACAAAATTTTCTCCGTCGAACAATCTGGAAGATGTGACGTGGAATCTAGAATATACGAGTCCAGGCTGGGAACACGTGGTGTGACGGGCGGGCGGTCTAGCTAGCCCCTGTGGCTACGTCACAGCTCACAGCTGTCCTTCACTCGCTTGCTTGCCCCGCTAACGGTAAACAAACCAGGCGTGCTCAGAACATTACGCGTGATAATTAAATGTCATTTATACTCAAAAAATACTCATGTACAGGTCGTAACCGGTACAGTATCTTTCAATTGTAAACCTTGTATCAGCGCAGCTAACGCAGGGCAGCCCTGAAAGTTACCTGTTTGGTCCTTAGGCGAAAGTACTGCATTAAAATCGCCTCCAAGGATCATGTTACCGTTAAATTGTTGAAGAAGGGGTAAGATTTCTGTCGTAAAAAAGGTCCCTCGTTCGAGTCTTGCGTTCGAGCCCGATGGTGCATAAATATTTACTATTAATAGATCGTTAATACGAATACTAATTCCGCGAGAGTTTAGAAGCAGAACTGTATCAGTGTATTGGATGTGGTCTTTGATGTATATAGCAGTACCACGTTTGTCTTCGTTAACTTTTAAGATTTTTTCATATCCAGGTATTGATTGCCAGTCCTCCCTAGCTACTTCTTGAAGAAGGGCAATATCAACATCCTGGGCCGATGACCTTCACTGTTAGGCCCCTTTAAACAACAAGCAACAACAAGATGTTGCCTGAACAGAAGTTGTTTACTAGGAGCATGGATACAGTTTATGTTAAGAGATAATGTCGAGTAAGTCAGCAGCATGGTCCTAAGAGGGACCATTGTATATCGTCTTCTTAGTAATTATGGGAAAAGAAAGTGGCGAGTATTCGTCACAGTCTTGGACCGTTGTGTTTATTGTTTACTAGCTGGCGTCCCATTCAGTAGTGTTGTCTTCATTCTATAGGTTGACATCCTGATCATTCGAGGTGACATTCCTGATCGGGCAAAAGAACAGGAGGGTGAGCGGGGGTGTGCGGGTCAAGGAGGGGGGGGGGGAGAAACTATCTTCTGTCTGCAACTCCACTCCCGTGTAGACACGGTTCTCTTGACGTGTAGGGCTTGTGGGTTTATTCCCGCGAGTGTCGTTGTGTTTTTAATTTTGGTGTGATTTTCACCATGGCGCCGTCTTTTAGAGGTGGTTCATCGACCTGTATGCTTTCTGGGGTCCCTGACCCCGTGTCTTGAGTTTCCATAAGCGTATAATTATCGTCTTCTATTTCTGCAACCCACTGCATGCTAGTGGTCACTGGATCGGAAGTGGAGTTCTGACTCGGTGTTGGGACATTTATGTCCCCCTCCCCAGCTGTCTCTAGTACCGTAGCAGGTAATACACTCTCCACATCAGTGTTGGTAGGTGCGCTGCTAGTTCCTTCTGGAATGTTGTTTATAATCAAGCTGTCTGTTCCTACGAGGCTGTCTATCTGTGGCTGAGTATTGGAAGATGTTTGGTATTGCTCGTGTGTGTCCAGCTTTGACTGTTGTGTTTGTGGCTGTGTACACATTGCAGTTGGGGAGTCGACCCGGCTAACTGGTGTCTGCGAGACGACTGTGGAGTGGTTAGGTGAGTCATCCGTTTGTTGTTGTTCTGCAACTTGTGGTTGGACCGGGACCGGATTTTCTACGTGTGTGATACTTGTGGACATCCGCTCAGACTCTAGTGCAGCCAGGGAGTCACTGTGACATTAATTACTGGCAACTATCTCAATAAGGAGTCTAGCCCCCGATTTATGTTCTTTCTCTCCGCGCGGTATGGGACAGTCCTGTCTAAAATGATCTGTAGCATTACAGAAAAAGCAGGATTTCGGTTGCCCTTCGTAGACTACCTGCGCCCTGTATCCCCCTATAGATACAATGGGAGGTATGGCAGGTTTTAACTCTATGCGCATGGCCCTAATTCCACTAGGTGGAGGACCACCTCTCATTCCGGATTTCTCTTACTTTGCCATACTTGCTAAAGAAAGACATTATTCTTTCATTTGGCATTTCTATGGGGAGGTTCATTATTCTCACTAATTTGCTATCCACGTCTGCACATGTTATCACCACATCAGATATAGAGCCATTAAATTTTCGTACCTGTGAGTGTCCATTGGTCGTGAGTAGGATCTTCTCCATTAACAGTTTACTGGTTAACTTGATGTAGACTGCCGTTTCCAAATTGTCAAGTTGTATGGCCTCCAGTTGGTCGACATTCATCTTTAAAGTTTGCTGAATCCACCCGTGTATTTCCGCAGGGCTGGGTTTATTTGCCTTGTCAGGGAAAGCACATTTAATTGTATTTTTCCGGATGCCGTTGGTTGCCATTTCCACTTTACGTAATTACACTATAGAATAATAGAACACTACACGTCACACGCAATGAGGCAGAGTCGCGCGAACCGCCTCCTGCCACAGCTCTAGCCGGACTGTGGTTGACGTTGCTTTAGTTGCGGGAGTTTCATCTTGTTCACTGCTCGGACTATGCTGCAGCTTCTGTTAGGAAACCAGGGTAGTATAGCGACCTTTCTCCATTAATATTTTAGTTTCACTCAGGGTCCTTCCACTGGCCTTGCAGTTCTGTACTGTAGCTCAAATTTCTTTCTTACCGCATTTCAACATGAACTACCTTGTCATAACGGCACTGTACCTTATCTTATTCTTATCCTTCGAACGCTGTCCCAGGCACCTGGAAAGTGTTCTGTTGAAATACGGTAGCAAAGTACAGTATACAGTAATGAGTTGTGTAAGAAGTAAAGTGGCAAGAGCGTGCTTATTTAACGTAAACGCGTTGTTGTAAGCATCGAGAATAAACAGAGTTTATGCGTTGTTATTTCGACATTTAACTTCAGAAAATATTTACCATGCATTGTCCGGAAAAACGCGCCAACCGAAGTATCTCCGCTCCCTTTACTTCGGATAAACGGGGTTCTACTGTATTATTATTAACAAATACATAACAATTTTAAGATATCTCTTGTGGAAATGCTTGCATGTAATACTAAAGCAACGAAATTAAATTGAAATGACATTACGTAGAAACAACAAATAATTCAACGAAGAAATAAGACGAAATGAAAACATTACAGGAAATGAATAGTGTTATTGACTTTACGTCCCACTAACTACTTTCATTGTTATTGGAGACGCCGAGGTGCTGGAATTTAGTCCCGCAGTACTAGTTTTTCGACCCAGTAAATGTACCGACACCATGGTGTCGTATGTGAGTATCTTCAAATACCACTGGACTGAGCCAGAATTGAACCTGCTATGTTAGGGTCAGTAGGCCAGCGCCTTAACCGTCTGAACCACTCCGCTCGGTATATTACAGGACATTATTGTATTCTAGCACGAAGTTACATGATAACAAAAGAAGTGGACAATATAAAGCAATATTGAAAGAGAAAAGAACATCTGAGCATTGAAGATTACCGTACTTAAGAGTAGTGAAATAAAATTACAATCAATCACATAGGAATTTAAAAAAAATACAAATGAAGACTCCACTTCCAAACCTGCTTCCTCCAACTTTCAAAAAGAAGGTAATGGGGGTTTCCAACTCTCAATAAACACTTCTTACAGATACCCATTTCATGTCTAAACTTGCTCTTTCCCTGCGTAACTTAGCTTCAAAGATGACGTCATTTTTCAAAACTCTCTCCTTTCACCTTGTGTACTGCTCAAAAACTATCTCTCTCCCTACATGTATTATTTCCAGAACTTCTTCAAACCATAAGCAAGATTACTATTATTTGTTTCATTTGTTCCAAAACTCTTTACATCCTTCTTTTAATTTTTCCTACAAGATCATTTTAAGTTCATGCTTTCAACAGTCAGTAACACAGTTTAAACTATTAGGCTACTGCTATCACCTCCTACTAGAGAAATGAAACTGATCGATCTGTCAAAATAGAGAAAGAATCAAGAGAATTATAGGAGGTAAGGGTACTTATAACTTTAAACAATAATTTTGTGTAAGTTGAATCTCTCCCTCCAGTCGTTTCACTCATGACTGAGTATCGTGACCCAAGGACTTTATCGTTTCTTTTATAAGCTGATGCCATTGCGTTTTCCGGACAGTAACTCTCCATGATAAGTGCATGATCTCTCTTTCTTGATCAACCCATCTTTTTGCGACCCATCCGCGTGTCCTTGTGCCAGAAACGTTTCCTTGGACAGTTAATTTTTCCAGGTTGTCATCATCTTTTCTCATAATGTGACCAAAGAATTGCAGAATTCTCTGGTACAAAATTTGACATAGAATTTCTTGTATTCTAATTTCCCGGATGACAGAATTATTTGTTTGCCTGGCTGTCCACGGTATTCGCAACATCCTTCTCCAACATCATATTTCAAAGTCGTTGATTCGGCTCCGGTCTTTAGCTTTTATGGTCCAAGTTTCGCATCCATACAGGAAGATCGAGAACACAAGCGAATGGACCAATCTTTTCTTCGTATTCATAGATATTGCTCTATCTTGCGAGTTCTTCTTTAATTTTGCCATAGCCCGTACGTCCTAGAATGGTGCGACGTTTGATTTCTTTTTAGCAGCTACTAGTATCCTCGATTATTGAATCATGATAAGAAAACTGAAAGACTCCTTGGAGATTGTTCAGGTGCTGTGGCAGCTGAAACTCTGCACGTTTGTTGACAGTCATTAGCTATGTCTTGCTCCAATTAATTGAAGTTAATTAATTAGTTGAATAGTAAGCGTAAATAATATCAGTATTAATTACATTTATTATATTTATTTTTAGATACAGGTCTACTCAAATGTATGGCACGAGGAATTGCATCATCCCACTGAAGAGGACGATGACCTGACGGTTTGAACTGTTGTGTTAATGTTGATTTAATGTTCAAACATTTTCTATAGCAAATGAAGGAAATCAGTATGTTGTCCCTAAGAAACGCATGCCTAATATTATAAACACAGTTTGAGTTTAAGAAAGCTCTTGCAATATTCGACAGCTATTATGATAATAACATTTCAAGTTTACGATTTCTGCTTACGGGAAGGTACGTAATTATAATATTACTTAAATCTAAAGGATAATGACATTTTCAAAACTCTCTCATTCCAGGGTACAATTTTAGAACTATCTACATCCAACCAAAAATCCTTAAAAACTTCACAAATAATTGAGCCTTGTTTTTCAAAATTTGACTAATAAATGAGTGTTCACCCAGCTATTACAGTGAAACACTGCCACCATTAAGGTATGAATCATTAATTTTCCGCGCACCGAGCTCCATAGCTGCAGTCACTTAAGTGCGGCCAGTATCCAGTATTCGGGAGATAGCGGGTTCTAACCCCACTGTCGGCAGCCCTGAAGATGGTTTACCGTGGTTTCCCATTTTCACACCAGGCAAATGCTGGGGCTGTACTTAATTAAGGCCACGGACGCTTCTTTCCCACTCCTACCCCTTTCCTAGCCCATCGTCGCCATAAGACCTATCGGTGTCGGTGCGACGTAAAGCAGCTTACAAAAAGAAATTCCGCGATTTTTACAAAACCGTTTATTAAGGATGTAGGCAGTTTTGGAAGTGGAGGCTTCAAATTATAACTTTAGATATCACATGAAAAATAGTGGAACGTAATAATTGCAATGAGGTTACACAGTAATACCAAAAACCAAACCCCACGGCACTTAACGCCCTTGGAAGGGTCTTCGCCTGCCCAGCGACCGCTGCTCAACCCGAAGGCCTGCATATTACGAGGGGTCGTGTGGTCAGCACGACTCATACTCTCGGCCGTTATTCTGGGCTTTCGAGACCGGGGTCGCCATCTCACCGTCAGATAGCTCTTCAATTCTAATCACATAGGCTGGGTGGATCTCGAACCAGCCATCAGGTCGAGAGAAAAATCCTTCACCTGGCCAAGAATCGAACCGGAGGCCTCCGGGCGAAAGGCAGGCACGCTACCCCTACATCCCGGGGCCGGCACACAGTAGTACAAATGAGATTTTTCAGGACATAATGAAAATATTTCACAGCAAATAATGAAGCGTAGAAATTATAACTTAACTTCATATTGTCTCACACGTAACTTATTTAATTTCAATCCTTACACTATAATGTACTGTAGATTGAGTGATTCCCCTTGCAGGTAGGGTTGGTAGAATAAACCTAAGTTATCCTGTCTGTCGTAAGAGGTGACAATTGGGGCACCCCAGGGGTTTTCCAATTTCGAACGTAGGTTGGTGATCCTGAGACCTCTAGCTGAGTCTGAAATCACTTGCACTTACATGAATCAATATCCTATTTTTCACCTCTCCTATATGACATCGTTCGTTCTTTCCCAACCTCCGAAGGTATTAGATTTGTGAGGCCTATGGTGTCTTTGATTTTCACGCCCGTTGTGACCTTACTCATTCTTTTTGCCCACATCTTCATGTTTCGAAGTCTTGAACGTATTCTACCTTTCCTGATTAGTGGTAAGAGAGAATGGTTCCCCAGTTGAACTTCCTCGTAAAAATATAATCAGCGTCATTGAGCACTACAAGGAGTTACTACGATTTTAAGATTGTATTTACAATACAACTACATGTAAATTTACTGAAAAATATATTAATATTGCAGAAATTAATTGAAACGCCTTGAAAAAATAGTGATGGAAGTTGCAAGTAAGGCATTCCAATTATCAGTTCCTCTACCTACTAACGAACATCCACCGATTTTTAAAAAAATCTAGGTTTATGAACAATACGAAGAATGAAACCGAAGACCAGTCTTAAATCACTCTTCTACCTCGCTATTGATCGAAAACAGTTTTCTCTTGGTACTATTTGTACAAAATAGTTTATATTTCTGTATTCATCTGTAATAACTTCAGAAGTGTAATGTGGATGCAGATTACGTCCGTAAGAAGCATATATTACAATGTAAGTTAAGAAGGTGTTCCTTCTTGCTCAGAGACTGTAGACAGATTCCAGAGCAATGAATTAGCCAGGAGGATGCGCGTGACGTTGTGGAACTATAAATTTCCTGCAATCAGCATAACTGAAATTTCCGTAAGCTCCCGTTCCTGACTGGAGATGCTGATGGAGTAGCCTACTGATTACACATTGATCACGTGTAACCATCTCCCTTACAGTGATCGGTACAAACTAGTTCATTATACTTCCAATTAGAATTTATTCCCATAAACGTCGCACCTCGTGAAAATCTACAGTCGCAGCTAAGGTATGGGTATCGCATTACATCAATAGAAAATTATGTGATGTCATGTCATGTTACGCGATGCAATGTACGGTTCCTACATGTATATGTGAGAGATTAATTTGAGTAATGAAAATAAAACAATTTTGGTTGCAGGCTCTCCTTTTCGACGATAATTTTTTTCTTAACTAGCGGTTATTTATGATCTGATCATTAGCACCGTACATGGTGGCATTTACGGTCTACTGATTCAGAAAAGAAACTGAAATTTATTCACCTCTTTGGTACTTTGCTTTATTATTTGATTTGTAAATATAATTCTAAAGAATAAGCATTCTCTTCTGAACAGTTGATTGACAACGATTAGAATGACAAGTGGTTTCGTTTGATGTTTAGAAAGTTCTTTAGTTTGTTCAACAAAATGGAAACACAGTATATTAATTCATGTAGTAACTTTGTATGATATGACTGTAATTGCCTTAATTAATGTAAAAGTAACCTTGATATTTGTCATTTAATTGGAGCGTCAACGAAATATTTCACTCTTTCTACAGCGATTATAACAATGTCAGCATTGTACTTGTTTGAAGTTA
Source organism: Anabrus simplex (assembly GCF_040414725.1). Taxonomy (NCBI): domain Eukaryota; kingdom Metazoa; phylum Arthropoda; class Insecta; order Orthoptera; family Tettigoniidae; genus Anabrus; species Anabrus simplex. Next base: position 328,652,669 of record NC_090271.1, read on the forward strand.
ACACTGTCGAAAACGGAATATAGCAATCATGATTACGTGATTTGTTTCTGTTTGCAATTGTGCACAGCCTGAACAGGATGTGAGAAGTTGGGATAAATGTGTGGATGGAGGAGGAGGCTGTGAGAAATTCACCTGAGGCGTACAAGATAGCGAAACTAGCACGGTGTGAGAAATTTCTGACTGCAGTTGCTGTAAGCGATGCAATTTGTTCTGTAAGGCAAAAGTAACTTAAACTTTGTACAAAGCGCATTCAAAATATAAGTACAAATGCCGCCCGAACAGAATATCGTTGGCAAATAGCGTGGATAGCGATCCTAACGGAATAGATATCCACGGCTGGCTGCAGTGACACTTATGCCATAGCACTGGTGAGCGATGCTTTGCTTGGTTGGCGGATGGAGAGTGGGTCTAGGCCCACAAATGGCCACGGCTGGTCCGTAGTCCAACAGCTCTACACTCCGACCGGCAGACCGAGCAGAGGAGGGGTGGCCATGGCTGGTCCATGGCTCTACGTCTCTGTTTTCGGGAGACGGACAGGCGCTGGTCCGTGGTCCGACAGCTCTGCACTCCGACCAGCCAACTGAGCAGAGGAGCGCTGGCCTAGGCTGGTCCATGGCCCAATAGTCCTGCACTTCGACCGGCCAACCGAGAAGAGGAGTGGTGGCCATGGCTGGTCCTTGGTCCGACAGCTCTGCACTCCGACCGGCCAACCGAGCAGGGAAGGGGTGGCCACGACTCTACCGTGGTTTTACACTTCTGTATTCGTGGGACGAACAGGGGCCGGTCCTATTCGTCGGCTGTCCTGAGAATGTTTCTCCGTGGTTTCCCATTCTCCTGTACTAAAGCGAATGCCGGGACAGTTCCTAGTACAGGCCAAGGCCGCCAAACCCCTCAACTTCTCCGAACATCTCCTGGCCTGAGAGATGGCGTTACCGTCTAGAAGGCCCGCTGTCCCCTTCAGGGATGGAATGAGAACATTTTTAGTAGTAGCGCTTTGATTCCAAAACATTTTACGCTCACCTCTTCAGATTGCCAGCTGAAAGAATATGTAAACGTTTGTTACCCTACTTCAGAAGTCTCAAAACGATTTCTGCTTCGTTGGTGGAGATCTATAAGGATGCTTTGAAGTATGGAATATCAGAAACAAACATTCAACTCCGAGCATCACTCAGACACAAACGTACACTGGTTCAGCTAGAAGAAGTCCCAACTCGACTGAAGCATGTCTATTCTAATGCATGGGAGAAAGCACACTCCGAAAGGATGAAAACCTGGTGGTCCCGCAACAACACAAACGGTTGACATCTCGCGGTCCTTAGTTGCTCTAATGAATAATAAATAAAGTAATCATAAATAATAAAGAACAAACATCAATGGAATGAGATTAATTACTATCTGTGAAAATTTTCCACCGAAGTTAATGCTAACTTTCTTCGAGAAATTGCCAAGGAAAGCTAAAAAATGGATTTCTCCAAATCCATTATAGGTGAATTTCAACTGGATCATGTAGCTATATCCATCAGAAACATGAAAGAAATTATGAATGTCAAGGTAGTAGGAAGCAGAGAATTTGATTCCGATTACTAATTGTTTTAAATCAAACTAAAATTCTTACCCAACAGAAATAACACAAGAGGGGAAGGAGCAAACAAATATAACACAAATAGACTTCAAATTACCTAAGAAACGTTGGAAACATTTCAGGAAGAAATAAAAGTATCTCATCATGGGAAGTGGCAAGATTTATCTAAGGAGATAACCAATGCATCCCAGAAAATATTTGGGCTAGTCAAACCTAAAAGGAAACCTTGGTGGAATCAAATATGTGAAGATGCGTTACAAGAGAGGAAAAGAGGAAGTTCTCGGGAAAGAATGAACACTATGACCAATTCAAACAGAAAATGAAAGACACGGCTAGAATAATAAGGGGAGTTGAAAGAACTTTCGAAAAGTCCCTACTTTTTGACCTTCAAGGCAACTGTGTTAAAATAATTTTCGAAACTTCTACCATACTTTTAAGAGTCAATTAAAGCGCCTAGCACATGCTTCAAAGGTAAAAACGGTAGACTTGGGCTAAGCAACGCTGAGAATTCTGAAATACTTGCGAAGCACATTGATGACTGCCCTGAACCCGAGCATACAGTGTTGGAATTATCGCAAACAACTGAAAATCTGGAATAAGGTACACCACCCACTGCTGAAAAAATTGAAGAAATAATTAATAATCTGAAAAATAATGAAGCTAGTGGAGCTGATCTTTTGAAATGATCTCATTCTTTGAAGAGCTGCAGTTAATCTTTGAAGATATTTTGAGAACAGAGAAGATTCCACAAGAATGGAAAGTGGCTCTAATACACCCAATGCATAAAAAAAGTGGACAAACCAAAGGTTGGTAACTATAGAGGCATCTCTCTTCTGGAAATCGCATACAAGGTATTCTCAAAAACATTGCTGAATAGAGTAGAAACATCACTTGACAAGCAAGTGGGTGAGTATCAAGCTGGATTTCGGAAAGTTAGATCTTGTTCAGAACAAATATTTAAAATCCATAATTCGCCATATGATATTTAATTCAAAAGATATTGTTGTGAATTTTGTAGATTTTAAAAAGGCCTTTGACCCGCTTGATAGAGAATTTGAGTGAAAACTAAATTGGCAAAGCTAGTACGTGAAACACATACTGACAGAATTTTAAAGGTGCAATTTGTGGGTGAGATATCCAAACCTATTAAGATAAATACAGGGGTACGGCAAGGTGACAGTCACCCCTTCTATTCAACTGTGTTCCAGCGAAAATTGTAAGAATTTGGAATGTAAAGCTTAAAGAACATAACGTTTTGCCGGTAACTTTGGGGAGAAAACCAAAGACATTGAAATAAATTGCCTAGCATTTGCAGACGACCTTTCTATATTGCCAGAAAACCTAACAAGTGCAAAAACACAAATCAATCTCTTGGAAGAAATAGCCAACAAGACAGATTTGAGAATCTCCGTAGAAAAACAAAATTTATTACAAACATCAAGAATGTTCCAAAATTTTTGGCGACAGATATTGATCCAGTGGAAAGAGTAACGAAATTCAAATATCTGGGAGAAATAATTCAAGAAAATGGTTCAGAAAAATCTAAAGTAGACGAAAGGGCGCACAAGACGGAAGGAGCCAAAAATAATTTTTATAACAAAAAGTGTCTGCCTAAAACTCTTAAAATAAGGCATGACACTACAGTGGTGAAACCGGAATTCTTATATGCAACTGAATGTCTGGTACTAAACTATAGATTAGATAAACATGGAGTACTAGAAATGAGAATCATGAGAAAAATCTTAGGCCATGTGAAAACAACAGAAGTATGGAAACTAAGATCTAACGATGAAATATACAGGAACATAGATAACATAACAGCAACCATAAGGAAGAGGAGATTGCAATTTTTCGGACATATTTACAGAATGGATGATTCCAGATTAAAAAAAAAGAATTTTCAAGTACCTTTGAGACAAAAAGGCAGCAACTAGCTGTATTCAAAAATTAAAGAAAGATTCAGAAAGAAGTAATATAAGAGAAGAAGGAACTATAGACAAAGACATTTTTAGAAAGAGGGTAGTAAGTATGGAAAGATTGAACAAGAAGCCTGGTGGGAAGTGGTCCGAGGAGAGAAAGAGAGGGCACAGTGAAAGGATGAAAGAATGTTGGAAGGGGCGGAAGAGAAAAAAGAAAGTATGAAGAATTGAATTCAAATTGTCACGTGGTCCTTAGCAGGCCTCATCGGAAATGATAATAATAATAATATTAATAATAATAATAATAATAATAAAATTCAACCATCAATGGCCACTGGGTAGCCCAGTGGTTGCTGTTGCCGGTCCCAATCGCGGATGAAGGACAATACTTTGAGTACATTGGAGAACCAATTACAGTACAAAACAGAAAATCACCTCTTGAATTTAACAATCGAGTTGTAATCATGTGATCATACTGCAGTGACGAATCCTACAATGCAATTACAACCTTCAAAAACTGGTAAGATTGAACGTATCCTACTACAACAACTACCCCTGATCCCGGACACCCTTAGGCCAGTCTGCCTCCCTCACCGGATTCTAGCGGATCGGAGACATCCTTCAGAGAAAGATCGCAGATTTTAAAAATCACCTTGCCCCATGAAGGGGAAGTTTATGCGGATAATAGACGTGAACATCCTAATGAAACTTGAATAACTCACAGATAACCCATTGAAATTCATCACCCAAATTATGACACTTCAAGCAACATGTTTCCACGACGAAACTATTACGACTGCGGAAACTATTGGATATACAGAGCTAAAGGACTCACGAGAATCAGAAGGAACGTTCCGCCTTTTTCTGATAGGAAAAGCGGTCACAAACTCAGCACTCGATTTTACATCAGTTTCTGAAGAAAGCTCGGTACTCAGTTTAAAATCAAGGAACAAAAGGTATGCGTTCAATAATGCCTCTATAAAAATAAAATTTGCATAAAAGGGGAAGATATCTGGGAAGTCCTAGAGGAATCCCAACGCATCATCTGAAAATCTCTTAGGTGACCTCAGTGCAGAAGTTGGCTAAAATAGAAATTACTGGTAGATCTGAGGACATCACTCAGCACATCGTAGAAAGAATAAAAACTGATAACACAATGTGTTCATTTGAAAAATCTTCTATTTAAGTTCTAATCTGTATACCAGACATCCAGACAAAAGGAAAACTTGGAATCTGTATAATCTGTTAATATCAAATAGGAAAACTTCAGATCGATAATGTTGAGATCTCCAGAAACAACTTGTGCTAAATTCAAAACATCAGAGTACGTAAGGAAGTCGTCGATCAGGACCACTAACACAAGTCAAAGTGAGATTCCTATCCTAAAGATCCCAAATACATGAAACAGATCATAGCCCCAAGGACTGTCCAAGTCTTCGAAATGCACTGAAATTTCAGCACTGAAGTTAGGATATCCCCCAAGAACACGTGACTTCGGCTCAGTTGTTCTTCAGTTGGATAACAGCATCTTAAAGGAACCAGCATATACTAATCTTCTTATTCATCAACTCAAGGATTCCTATCTTTAACATCGTTTTAATGCGCACTGGACTTTTTATAAATCTCTGTCATGGAGTTATTATTTAGCATAGTGCTGCACGTCTCATATGGTATGTACATTCACGAGACCTCATGTGTCTTTACATAGTTTGATTTCTTCGGTATTTATGTTTTAATTTTGCTTTAGGCTGATGATGATCTAATATTAGGTCGAAAATGGCCCCTAATCATTTATGTAATTTAATTTATGTATATTTTTATTGAAAAGGTGGACCTTAATAATACATTAGTTTAACTATATTGGAGTCATTATTACACTTGAAACGGATAACTGGACGGAAATTTCCTCAAATATTCAATGTGCAGACACACGGTCACTACGATTTTATTTATATACTCGTAGATATATTAATATATTAAACAAATATTATGTAATCAACTCCGTTTGAAATTTTCCTTGTTTTATTGTATGGTTTGTCGTCAGTGGCAATATCATGTTGGGGTAAGTAGAAACAAATATTAAAACGTATTAATTAATTATTTTTCTTGGAGAGATAAGTACTCTTAATTCTAGACCCATTACAGAATCTAACACACAAAGGTCAACTTTGGTTTTAACGTGAGCACCATACAGTGACTGGAAACTTTTACTTGTATAACTGTGATGATTGTCTTTTCGACTGTGGAATGGTCACTTCAAGAAGAAGTCTAACATGTTAGGAAAATTCCTTTGTATACGTTCATTCTACCAATACCTTCTTGCCAAGCTCCTGAATAATTACTTTCTGCGACAAAATAGAACAAATCTTCGCTTTGAATTTGAGCTGGAGCAAGATAAATACGGTGGAATGGAAATGTCATCCTTTAATGGTCTGGGGAATTAAATTTGATGGCAGTTCATATCTAGGAGGCAGCGGTATTGTTGGGATGTTAATAGCCTTGCGGAAAGAGCTCAGTGGCTTCTACGAAATATGATAGTATAATGAGAAAGGAGATTCGCGGAGCGTTCTTCGTGAATGACAGGTTTTCATTACGAACTCATGATCGAACTAGCCCGTCAGTAATTATTCTCGGACCATTTTCTCCTATCCCGTAAAACGAAGATGGGGAATAACTGCTGAAATCTACCCTTGCTCCCTTGATCATTCATTCATTGTAGCTTCGGTACACGAAGAGTGACTCTGTTAGAACTGAACTGAGCGTACCGATATCTTCAGTCCACATGTTTACATAGCATTTGGGAAAACACGAGATTATGAGTGAGCTTGTGGTTTTGGCGCACACTATTCTTAATACATGTGTGAATCGTTTTGTGTTAGTGTCCATAGGGAAATAGTTTGAGAAATATATTGGTAGGAGAAAGGGAATGTATACAATTGGTAGAAGAAGTACAGAGTGTCCCAAACCTTTTGGATAAAATTGAAACAGGTGATAGTGGGTCCACAACCAATTATATTGAGATAGGGAACCAATGTTCAGAAATGTATATTTAGTGTGCTATGTACACACACAGCGTATACGGCATAACAACAACGAAGCTCATAGTAATTGTCCAATGTGGCGAGCGCCAGTCGCAATGCATACATTAGCAGTTCTGCCGCAGTCTCGCAAAGGTCTCGTGTGTCTGTTGTACACTGAAACAGGCACCGTGTGATAAACAGCGTACACCTTTGTTCACCAAACAGACGTACTGTACACAACTTAGCTCATGGCACGTGTGTCATGTGACGACCGCATGCATCGCACGGGCGCATTAACCTTTAATTAGTCGCTCACGGAGATTTCCTCCGGGCTGATTACATTTTGCACGGTACTGAACTTCCCAGTTGAACTGTGCGTCTCCTCTTCCATATACCTTTTTCCTTGTTCATTTGGACTCGTCCTGTCAGCATTTCGGCGGGATTTTGCATCCTGTGTGCGAGTGTTGGATCATTGTTGTGACGAGTGACATCCCCTGGACGTTCCCTCCGTGTGCGATTAAGTAAATTACATTATAATTTAGTGCATAATTTTTTATTTTGGAGGTCGATGACCTTGTTGTTTTGTTCTTCTAAACTTATTTTAGATAAATATTATTTCATATTTCATTTGATGTTATCGTCGTAGGTAATGGCGAGACTCACAAATTTA